>NC_050192.1:3364269-3461769 GCF_008315115.2 Sander lucioperca | reverse complement strand
TCAGTTTTTACCTTGGTTCAGGGATTTTATACAGGGGGTGGACAAAAATAGAAACACCTTACAGCAATTGGGATTTGATTGGTTGAGTTTATTGTATTATAAGATGTTCATTTTATTTTGTCCACCCACTGTACTTTAGTATAAAAGTACTTCACTGCAACAAAGTTTTAAAGAAAGCAGCCAGGTTTTGAGAAGTTACTTTTGCTTGACCTGGCTGAATTTGGCTCTTGAAGACCAACAAATTGGATAAGATGAAAATGTCAAGAGGGGGGGAAAGTGGTGAAGAGCAAGAGAGAAGCGGGAAGAGACAGACGGTGTTACTGCAGCTGCAGAAACAGTGTGTGTTTTATGGGAGTGGACTGTTGCTTAATGTTCTGCTCACAGTCAGATGGCTCAAGAAAGAGCCCTGGAGCCATCATGGTCATTACATCTCATACTGTGTGTGTGTGTGTGTGTGTGTGTGTGTGTGTGTGCGTGTGTGTGTGAGAGAGAGAGAGAGAGAGAGAAAGAGAGAGAGATATGCATATGATGTGGGAAGCTGATCCCTCAGTTGATCCTGTAGCTTTATGCATCATACAGATTGAGGATATACATAAGCACATTTAGACAAAAAAAAAAAAAATGTTTTTTTTGTCTTTAACCATAACAGCTACATGCCTAACCCTAGGTTTAACCAAAAATCAAGTCTAAACCCTAAAATGTCAGGGTTTACCTTGTGGGGACATGCGTTTTGTCCCCAAATGGATACAAGTCCCCAAAAAACTGTTTGCCCAGATTTATGTCCCCATAATATGGTTAATACAACTCCACACACACACACACACACACACACTCAGCGTGAGCTGCAAATCCTGCCCTCGCAGCTCTGAGTACATTTCTAGCTTTCTTTCTTGGAAATGTGTGTATTTCTGTCTTTAATTCCTTCCTTTTCTTTTCTTTTCTTTTCTTTTCTTTTCTTTTCTTTTCTTTTCTCTCAGGACTGTATTGCCACTGTTTTACACAAAGCATCTTTGGATCTTTTGTCTGCCTCTCTTTGACATAATCCTGGTGTCTGTTGCCGTGGTTACACTGTCTTAATGTGCCATTGATGTGACTGTACGTATTAAAAGCATTGCTGACTCCCGGCGAAAACTTAAAATGTGTTCCTCTATCTGTCCTCCACTGCTGCCGTCGTGATTTCTTTGTGTGTCAAACAGAGACCACGAGTGCACTTGCCTGTGCCACTTTCTTATTGATAGGATTTAACTGATAGTGGGTTATTGCAACTGATACAGGCTGATATCTTATACTATTATTCACTATCTTTAAAGGTGAATTTAGTGACGTTTTTAAGCTGTCACATTCACAAAACGTGTTCGCCACTATGAAGCCTTTGAAAAGCAATTCAGGCCGTAATGGCACACTAAAACTCTCCATTAAAACCACGAGAAATGTACCAGAACATGTGTACTTGTGTGAAAATGTATGTGTAATTAGACAATCCCGGCTTCCCATATACAATCAGTCTAGTATTAATTAAATCGTCATGGAATGTGTAACCAAAACAGATTTATCGTTTGTATCCTAGTGTGTGTACAGCGTCAGCGTGTTATTATTCCGGTCTTTGTCATATCTTTTGGCTGTACGCATTGAATGTGCAGGCAATGAGCTCCGCCACAGCAACATTATGACAACATTTCATCTCATCCCCTCGACGCCATGCTTTGGAAGATGACGGTAATTTGGACGAGATGTTTCGTGGCCCTGGGTTCTCTCTCACTGACGGTCCCTGGTGCACTGAAACATTACAGCGAGACTGGAGTGTGAACGTATGGCTGGCTATTAAATGGCAATCACACACAGAAGAGCTCTTTTATAGACGAACACATTTCTGCTTAATAGCTCTCAGAGCAGAGTCGTCCAAATATGACGTCCAAATGAAGGCCCTCCGAACGCCCGAGCTTATTAAAATCTTTACTGAAATCTTTCAATTTGTCAGTTTTTATGGGGTGTGGGTAAGGGTGAATTCTAGATTGCAACCTAGAATTTTCAGCTTAGTTATCTGATCATGCTTTAAAGATTTTCTGAGTTGTATTGAGCATCAGAGGTGTCTGGCTTCCCTCTAGTAGTGTTATGCACAGTTAACTCTCTGTACATCACCATGGTCGATGTTCCAGGCCAAGCTTAGCCTGGCGGCAGCACTGCAATCTAGGGAACCTTGTGAGCCCTCTCTGCTCTGTGTCCCGAGATTACTGGAACCTCTCGCCACATAATGCTTGCTTCAGGGCCGAGTTAATGTCGTCATTGGGCCTTCTGCTAACCCCTGGGAGCCCCGCTCCACCCTTGCCCCATTAATTTCAAGTGCTACTAATATCCTTGGCCCCCTCTTATTTTCCATCTCTCAGCCCCATCCCTCCTACCATCATCACCTTGGTGCGCCCAGCCCAATCTCTGCGCTCTCCTGGCTCATTTTGAGCTGTAATTGGACAGGAGTCCCAGGGGATGGTCGTCATCACGCCCCAGTGCCTCGCGTCCCATCTCCAGAGTGGAAACGCGCCCCGGCCATGGTCGATAAGCAGTGCTCCCGCTCAATCCAACATTCCTTAATCTGCTAACTTTCAATGGGCAGAATGACTGGGCTTCACTTTAAAACGTGTTCACCAAGAGCCCAAAAAAGTCCCACAGCAAGGTATGACCGCCTAACCTCCCCATTTTTTGTCAGGAACCTCCATACGCAAAAACATCTCCATCTTGTCATCTCTGTCTATAATTGAGCCCTAAGAATTTTTTTCCCAAAATGATTTTCAAGTGCTGTTAAAAATAATTCAGCCTGTTGACCAATGTTTAAAGAATTTTCATTGTAACTAATGGCGTTGTTAATGTTTAATAAATAGTCTTTATTATAGCTTATGCTATGGGAGGATTAACAATGGCCAAAAGGATTTAATCACAACCTGACAAACAAAAAAATCTTATTATTGGCTTGTATATGAAGCAGTTATTTACAAACAATTAATAAAGTCTTCTTTGCAAAGGAATTTACCATCCTGTGAGACTTCACACAAAACCACAGCCGTAAGCGCGTGAATATGTGAGTGATGTCCTGCATCTTAATGCTAGAAAACATCTTCACACATCTGTCTCTCTCTTCTACACACCACATACTATCCAACACACACACACACACACACACACACACACACACACAGTGCGTTTCACTATCTTTGTGGGGACCCGTCATTGACATAATGCATTCCCTAGCCCCTTACCCTAACCTTAACCATCACAACTAAATGCCTAACCTTAACCCTTACCCTCACCCTAACCATAACCTAATTCTATCCCTAATCCTAAAACCAAGTCTTAACCCTCAAACAGCCCTTTAAAGTTGTGGGGTCCAGCATTTTGGCCCCACAAAGCTGTCCAGGCCCCACAAGTATACTGTATTCCCGGGTTTTGGACCCCACGAATGTAGTTAACACACACACACACACACACACACACACAGACACACACACACACACAGTTATATATCTGACGGTGGTGTGTTTGGATCTCTTCCTGTGCCAGCTTTTCCTCGAGCAGCATTTGTGCTGGTAATCTGTCACATGAGCCCGGACAGGATAACACCCTAAAAGCTTCTTCCCTTATTGCCCACAGCTCAATCCCAACTATCTCAAATATCCTGTCCTTATCTCCTCTCCTTTATTGCTGAAGCTTGACGGGCACTTGACAGTTGAGGAAAATGCCCCCAAATTGGGACTGACCTGCGCTGCTGGCAAGCGGTGTACACCTGCAGCTTCCTGCAGAGGCTGGCCCACTCAGGTTGAAAAATGTTTCAGCCAGTGTGGTTTATTTTAATTTAGCTTTGATGAAAAAGTTATTTCATTACATCTGTTCATGCGGTAGAGCTCTCAGACAAACTCAAAGCATCCAGTTTTATACAATCATTTTCACGCCGACCTGTCCTCTCCCCAGCTCTGCGACAATTACAACTGAATACCTGATGAGTGTGTGTTTGCCTGTTACCGAGTAGAAAAGAGAAGGCAGGCGGTGAAAGTGTGTGTTGAGGCTGTATTGGCATTCACACGCCAGCGGATGAAAGCGGCGGCGCCGTTAATAATTGAAAGAGTACTTAACGACAGGAGCACTGCCCCCGCAAGACGGCTTTTAATAACCAGGAAGGTTTCATATTCATAGTTCTCCTCGTTTTCATCTGTTCCCCCCCTCTCCAACGCCACCCACCGCCTCCCGCACCTCCTGACCGCTCCTCTCTTCTTCTTTAGAAGCTTTCTCAGCTCTATTCACAGGAGCAAAGGAATGCCGCTGAAGACGCATCTGTCTGCCTTTTAAAAATATAGCGGAAGAAAAAGGTGTGTGTGTGTGTGTGTGTGTGTGTCTGTGTGTCTGTGTGTCTGTGTGTGTGTGTGTGTGTGTGTGGTGTGTGTGTATTTACACTATTAAAGTGGGGCACATTGTGCTGGAATGGATAGCGTACTATGCCTATTGACAGGGAAGTCTATTTATTACGTCTTCCACATTATCCCTCTGTCCCTACTGTCTAGTTGAGAGATATGTATTTGTTTATAGCGGCTCTCCGTCTCTACTCTTAATGCTCTCGCCGCTCACCCTCATTAATTCGCTTGATGGTCTTTGATTTGCCGGGCATCACTAAGTCGCATTAAAAAAAATGTATTTCCCAGCCCTTACTTAACGACGCTTCCAGAACCAATGCAATTAAATGCACATTTAAATGCTCAAAGGTTTCCCTCTACATTCATGAGCGGAGACAGGCGCTTGATTAGCGCCCTACAGAAAATTAAGCAGCCGGGGGAAGGTGATGCTGAGCCTTTTTGGTGAATACCTTCTTTAGTGTACTTTCTTTTTGATAGAATAGCACTCGTCCTCATAACAGGGAGCTAATAAAGGCTTTTGTTGTCATATTTTATTCAGAGAACACAGCCAGGACTAATTGTTGTGCAATGGGCGGTGCTAAATATGAATTCCATCTGCTCTTGGTTTATATTTTTTGTGATTTTTATGGTGATATATGTTCACACTTACCCCTGGTAAGCAATAGCCAATAGCTTTGGTTTAATTTACTCAGATTTTGAAGTAATTGTCTATCAAAAAGGATAAAATTACCACCACTGAGGTGCCCTTGAGCAAGGACCTTAAAGGACAACTTAGGGGTTAATAACGGATGTGTACCCACTCTGTCATTCTCTGGGACATGTTTTCATGCTAATTGATTGTGTTTGTAGCTTGAAAGAAGCTAGCGCGGAACGCTGATTAGCTTACAACGCTAGTATTCGGGGCACAGGGATATAATAAAAAAAGAAAAATCTGTATTTTGTACCACTAAAAAGGCTCGAAATATCACCAAACTTCAACGGTAGCATAATGAGGGTCCCTACATATAAACCGAAGCATTGAGAACTTTGTAAGTGTACAGACAGTTAGAAAATATCTGCGTTAATAGATGCCACCGCTGGTAGGAAAGTATGATTTCTTGTAATTTTGGTAAACTGACCCTTTAAGAGTTATTGGCAGCTGCAGTATTTCCCAGCACTCACTGGATGCCAGGCAGAAAAATGCCCAGGCGTTCCCAGACACATATCCACACACACACACACACACACACACACACACACACACACACACACACACACACACACACACACACATACACACACACACACACACACACACACACACACACACACACACACACACACAAAAACACACACTCCGGGCAAACCAGCGTTCTCTGTCCACCTATCTGGCATAAATCTGAATTAAAAATTAAACAGTGGCTCTTACATACATAAACAGTGGCATCAGTTAAAATATTTTATCTTACCTCAACGGTGGTATAACTCGACTCCACCACGGGAGGCTGCTCCTCAACAGCTGGCCTTCTAAAGTCATGTACTGCCATTCAATATGTCCTACAGCCATGGCTATACTATATCACCAATCCTCTCCCCAGTATGTACCAGTGTCTCCTCAGTGAATGACTCAATGAATAGACACACTTTATCCATTCCCCTGCGTCTGTCATGATGGCATTTGTTTTCTGCAATGTGTGCTCACTCATCTCATTTGCATGTATACATACCTCTTGAGCTCTGCAGCTGAATGGGCCTAATTGAATAGTTGATCACATATTAATGTAATTAGTCTGGTTCAGACGTAGTCATTGTGCACGGAATTCGTTTCTTCTGTCTTGTTATTGTGTTCTCTCAGGCCGGAGGCTGTCAGAGGCCCCAGATGGTTTACTCTACAGTAGCTAGCGCTGATGATCTAACTGGGAGCTTCCCCCTTTGTCTCTGGATCAGACTTCCATATTGCACACTGATCACAGCTATGAGAGAGAGAGAGAGAGAGAGAGAGAGAGAGAGAGAGGGAAGGAAGGAGAGAAAGCAGAGTGGAAACAAGGGATCAAGAGGTTGTGAAAAAAAAAAGTTAGGGAGAAAAGAAAGAAAGAAAGAGGCAGAGAAAGATAGGACCATTACCGTTGAGGGTGATCATCACCATATCCAGGTTCTCCATGAAAAGGCAACAAGTGGAGCCTAATGGGAAATATGCAGATGTATGCAAATGTGAGTTGGATGGGTCGCACAGAGGCCCAGTGGGAGATTAAAGCTCTTCGGGATGGTGAGGGCTGTGGAGGAGACTAGCACTATGAGCTCAATGATGAGCTCAATGCTGCCATATTAAACACAGAAGAAAACAACCAATTGTTGGCCTTGTTGTCAAGCTCATTTATCTCACAAATAGATTTATGCTGATGGCAGCAGCCTCTAAAGTGATCTGTCAGACCATTTTGGTAGCCAGAGCAGTGATCAATGACGGACATCTTTAATTTGATAGTATCTTTGTGAAGATGGAAACCCAGCTCTTTCATTGTTTTACTACGATATCGGATGCGGTTACTGTTCTCCACACGGGGCCCTCCAGAGCCTTGGATCTGGATTTGATGGATGAGATCCCACCGCCGCTATTTCATACCCTTTTCGCAGGTTGATCGGCCCAAAGTGACTCCAGCGGAAAGCGAATGAGACGGACAGGCAGAGGCAGTTAATACTCTACCTTCCAGCTCTCCACCATTCACACTCCACCTCCACATTTGATTCACGGTAGTCCCTCCACCTGAGTCTGCAGCTGCCAGGACGCTGAAAGAGATAAAGACAGCAATAGATTGAATGGGCGGAGGCATTTGGGGCATCAAGGGATATAGAAGTAACCCTGAATGCCCTGTTGTACTAAAGTAAGTCAAGTTAGTTTTTTTTCTTTTTTTGTAGACAGTGCTATGAAGTAACCGGCAGGTTGTAAGGCTTGGGCATGAAACACTAGCGATTGACTCAGACTAGTACAAAGGATGAGCAACTGCTTCAGAAAATATCCTAAAAAGTCAAACATACAAGCCTCTGAATAGTATGGCAACTCGTAGTGACAAATTAACCATTGTCAAACTGTGGTTAAGATATGATAGGTAATCATGGCTTTTTTCCTGAATCATAGTTACGGTAAAACAAGTTTTTTTTTTTTATTATAATTTAATTATTGATCTGTGACAGGATGCAAACACTGATTTCTGGCATGCAGTTTAGACACATTACACACCACTACCCAATCTCCATCTCCTTAGCGTTGCTACATAAAGGTCACTCTGTTTCCTGTATTGACACCAAACGTTGGCATTGCATGTCAATTGTGCACTATAGAATTGTCCTATATTAAATTAATCTCTAGGCATACCACGCTGCTCCATTTCCGGCCATCTGTGGGATTTCCAGTATGTGGCCCGCTGCCATTTTTGGATACAATGTTATGACTAAAGTACTGCATGTGCCAGCTCTATACATGGCCTCTCTGTCTTAAAGCAGGCCTGCTTTGGCAGGTGTTAAGTCTCAAATGTTCACATCCGTCCAGTGGTATTTGGCAGCATCATAAATCTACAGTTTACTGTTAAACATACCATCCCTGCTCAAAGAGCACCTATAAATCAATACTCTGACATTTGTAACTGTGCCCGCAAGAACCTTGAGAAAGACTCTCTTGCAGTGGTCAGTGGAATAAGCTTTTAATATAATTGTACTGTGTTTTGGTCCTCAGAGCTTAATCAAGTATATTTTTAAGATGAGGAGAGATGCCATGAAGTGCTTAGGTTATCACGGGTCAATTACAGCTCTCTTTCTCTTAAACCCTACTAGAGCACAGCAGGGACAATGCACCGTTTAATCTTTGTTACATGTTGGTTGTTAACCTGGCACCTTTATTTTAGTGCATTACACCGAGAAATACTGTGCGGGTCTGTTGGGCTTCAAGCCGGTAAATGTTTAACAGACAAAAAGAGAAAGATAGCACAGCTGGACTTTAGCACCCACATACATTACCTTTATACCACAGATTCCCTTTCCAGAAGGGCCTCCAGTTGGTTTTGTGTCTTTTACTCTTCTTCAGTTAAAGTGCTCTTTCTTACGAAATGACTTGGTTGGGAACTGACAGTGGAAATTACCTTGGCTCCCTCATCTTTTACTTTGCTTTTTGCGGCTCCCCTCTCTGAGCCTGTCTTCCTTTCTCGTCGCACACCAGCTGTGTCAGGATGAAGTCAAACAAGATGTGATCGGCCTAATGTGATTCTCATGTATCAACAGTCTCTTGCCTTGTCTGTTTCTAACTTAGACAGCCACTTCATTCTTCTCAAACAACACTGGGCCTCATTTTTCCTACTTTTGGGGCATGTTGTCATGAAGCGGGAGTGTTTTGGGATGTCTCCGCTGTATCCATGGAGAAAATCAAACAGTGAGGATTAAGCTACGAGCCCAGGTTCAGGCACAGAGCCAGACGCTGATTAAGGCTATTACTTCATAACTAGGCACTGCTATTTTCTAGGAAAACTCAGAGCATGACATATACCAATGATGAAATCTTTACAAGAGCTAATGCTGTGGGGGACTGTCAAGTGGACGAGACGTGCTTCAGTTTGAGTGTGTGTTCTGTGTGTGTGTGTGTGTGTGTGTGTGTGTGGGGAGATATATATATATGATAAAGGCTGACATCAGACCACTCTGTCTGGACGTGCTCTTGCAGTGCTGCCTTCTTTAATGGTATTCCTCTGCACATCTACTCTCCGTTACATCTATCCATTCATCCTTTCATTCCTTCAGTTGTCCCGTTCTTCATCCTCTCCGCTCTGCTTGACTTAAGTACATGGACTTTCATTGCCTTGTTGATTGTCCAACTGTAATCAATCCAGGAGTCCTGGGTGGTTTGGATCAGAACATAATTCTATAACAGTGGAAATAAGGTTTTTAACCTGGAGTTAATTTACTGCATCCTTTCTTTTCTATCTGTTTTGCTGCAGTGACAATTGCTGTCTCTCCATTCAAATACTCCAGGAGTTGTGTATTGAATTGTATTGCTTGAATAGAAAGTCTTCTGAATTTTTGTAAACTCACTCAATATTGTAAAAAAAATAAGTTTTAACATTTGCTGGAGGCAGAGATGGGTTTTGTCAATAATGTTATGCAATAAATGTCAAGAGAAGTCAAATAAACAATGTTGCGACATTTGCAGCCAAGAGTTTTCTGTGAATACCCATTGCAGCTTCCCCAGAAATGTCACTCTGTTTGTGTGTCTTCTAACTTTACAATGACAGGGCTAGAGATCTGGGTGTTTTTTTTAATTTATTTTTTATTTAATTAACTGTTACATGTTTTCAAATGTAATAATAAACACTTACTTCTCTTCACTTCTTTTTACAGTTCTTAAGCCTTATAATGTGTACGGATTTTATACATACTATATATATTATGTATATTTTCTTCACCATAACTAGTCATTACAATATATTGTTGCAGGGATGACGTATTTTTGTAGGCCAACCCAAAAGTTAGCATTGCCATGGTTCTCCTCGACAAAACGCAAATGGGCTTTTTCTGTTGGATTTTGCTAACATTAGGCTATAAACGAACTACACGACAGTTGCATGACTACAACGTCACCACCACTGAGCTGACGGTGTTGTCTAATGTCTCTGACAACCTCTGTAGTCTCATTTAGCCGCTTGTAAGTCTCATTTAGGAACTTGTGGCAACAGCATTTTTAAAGACGAAATTCACAAGTGGAATATTCTACTGACATATTGTATGTTGTAGAACGAAACGGCAAAGTCCCTTAAGCTTGCGTTAACCACAGACCTTATTTCAGGCATCTAACCAAAATCCATTGACTTCCAGACAGGGCAACAGGAAGTGCAAAAATGCTGCTAACTTATTAGCATGACTTATCCCTGCAGAACTCTATGAGCCACATAATATTTTGAACTTTTAGAATGAACTTTGTATGCTATAAAGTTGGTGCATCAGTGTATACATACATACAAACATACATACACACACACACACACACACATATATATACACACACACACACACACATACATACATACACACATATACTGTATATGTATATATGTATATACATTAGGGGTGCACGATTCAGAAAATGTCACGATTCGATATCAATTTTTAGGCTCAAGATTCGATTCAAAATCGATTTTCGATTCAAAAAGGATTCTTGATTAAAAAAACGATTCACAGTATGTAAATGCAGTTACTCTTCCCATGTGATTGCAGTAGACATTGCTGTCACTAAAGTATAAGAACCATTTAGTCCATTTAGTATACAATGTATCCGCTCAAGTACAGCACAGAATTTCACCCACTGTATTTCTCAAAGTTTCAAAATCTTATCTCATTCACTTGACATTTTGACTGAAGCATTGCTAATGGCAAAGCCACTGCGATACTATGACTTTTCTTTTTATCCTGTGGCAACATTTCTTTATCACAAAACCTACAACATGCCCTCTTTAGTCTGCCTGTCATTTGTTTGGCACTTTCCCTCCTCTCAACTGTGGTTATCTAACTGTACGCAGTCTCCTATATGTGAAATTGAGCAAGCCCACTAGAGACGTTCTCATCGGGTCTGGAGTGGGACTTGTCCACCAAGTGGGGCTAATTATGCAAATCCCTGCCTCATCCTCAATGACTGGGGTCAAAGCTGTGATATTAATGTTTAAGGAGTGATAGAGTGAAATCAGAAGGGACAGAAAAAGAGGGATTGTGTGGGAGGCTAAAGGATTAGAAGAAGAGGCTCCGTTTTCACATACACCCCCATGTGTACCACATGTGCAGTATGTGTGTATGCTCGTTTTCTTTTCTGGGATGTGTTCAGCGGGGGGGAAGAATCAAGCCCTTTATCTCTCAGCAGTCATGACTTCCCGTTTCCACAGCAACACGCTGCTGCGTAGCTGCAGCATCTGGGTTGTATCCTAAGCGACCCCGGAACCCTGATAGGCCCTAATCTAAAGTCACAGGCCGCAGCGGGGCAGATTCTGTTCTCTTTCTGTGTGCATGATCTTTAACGTCTTTCCTCAAGACGACCAAATACCTCCACAGAGATAAAAAAAAAAAAGAAAAAAAGATGAGCAAATTCCATCAAAGTGGAGACATTTATTTAACTTACATATGGGGCTTGGATTTAAGAATAAAGTTAAGAATTTAGATGAAGTGTAGGCGAATAATGAGGATCTCTGGATAGCAGGTTTGATGCAAATACTTCAGCAAATTCTGTAAAGGAAGTCATGGTAATTCATCAGATATGCAGCCAAATGTGGGATTTTGTGTAGGAAATTAGCTTGAAATGTAAAACTAAATGCGTAAAAATATTGCATTGTTTTTTTTAGCTACCATGAACCTTTTCCTAAAACTAGGAACATTTAAAACATTATTTAGTTTGTATTAGTCTAATACCACATATATACTTTGCCACGTCATGCATCTTGGGTGGAACAAGTATAGGCCAGGTATTCTATATCAAAAAGTGCAAATGTAACCCAAAAACTTGTCAATCTCGGCAAGTCATCTTTAACGGCTGAATGATATTAGATTCTTTTAATAAGCAGGGAGCATTGAACAATCAAACACAAAATCTAAAGTTATAATAATAATAATAAAAACAGTTGAAAAAAAAAAAAATTGTACCTTCCTGTAAACTGAAATTTCTGATCTGCCTCAGTTCAACAGCAGCATCTACATATTGCACCTTCTACAATCATGTTAAATAAAGTACTAAGAAATCAATGAAAAATCCACTGAAAATAGGACATTTTATTTATTTTTTCCTGCATTTTTAGGTCTTTATTTGATAGTTTGACAGTTTTAGGCATGAAAGGGGGGAGAGAGAGAGGGGGAATGACATGCAGCAAAGCGCCGCAGGTTGGAATTGAACCCATGGCCGCTGCAGCGAGGACTGAGCCTTTGTACATGGGGTGCACGCTCTTCCAGGTGTTACCAGGTGCCCCAAAATAGGACATTTCTGTAAACAATCTGTGACAGGTAACATTATTCCAGCATTTATCTTGTGAAAAAACAGTAAATATAATAATGCAGTAGAGCCAACCCTAGTCTCGCTTTGCCAGACCTTCCTCGACGGCGCTGTGGAGGAGGGTCTGGCTAGTCCCCACAGCATTCCGGGATGGGAGAAAAGACAATCACAATCATCTTGGGCGGTGCTAAGCGCCGGACGGAGCCACGGTGCTGCTGAAAAATAGCCTTGGGAAGGAACTTGTTTTGGTTTCAAAGGTTATTTTAGTCGTGCAACAGAAAACTCAGATTGGACAGATAGTCCAGCTAGCTGTCTGGATTTACCCTGCAGAGATCTGAGGAGCAGTTAAACATAGTCCTTATAAATCGACCAGAGTTTAAAATGCAAACACAAAGAAAGCGGAAGGCAACGGACATCACTGATTTGCATTTAGCTTGGGAAAACCAAGATGGATGCATTGAATTTCAGCTCCATATGAGATCATTGAAATAATAAGTCCGAGCAGGGCCTCTTGTTTTAGTTTGGATATTGAGTACTGTTGGCATGGCGCTCTAAAGGCTTGTGTTAAGATATCCTCCAGTCACACAGCAGGGTCAACAGCTGATGCGCACATGGTCACACAGCTACATTGGGTGTCTGCCTACGCCAACGTGTTCCCACGTGCAGCCATCATGTACAATCACACGTTTTGGGCTGCAGACCCATAAGGCTGTGCAAACGATTTAGAGAAAGTAGTCTGGTTACAGTAATTACAGGACTGCTTGGTACTTAACCAAGTTGGTCTTTCTTAAGAGGAGCAAGCTACCAGCTAAAAAGTGGAATGTTATATGACTGGTACTGCAATAAAGTAATTTGACTGGCAGCTGTAGGCAATCATTTACCATAGCCACAAGGATAACTTTGGCTTATGTGGTTGCCCATGTGCCAATCTTCTCAAAACCTGCATGTTATTGTCATTTGGGGAATAAATGTAGCTGTTGGAAATTCCTCACAAGCTCAGTATTACTACCACCTGTACGCGTAGCAGGAGAGTGGTTGAACATGTGTTAGCAGATGTGTGTGATTGTTTTAATAGTCCCCTCCCTCAGATACTTGAGGGCGTCTACATCTCATTCAACGGCTGCATGATGTGTTTTCTGCACTACTAAGTCATGCAGTGTTTGAGTGTGTCAGTATTGGATCACAGAGTTAGCGTCATTAGCTTGAAGCTGCTGAAACCAGAGCTCCTCTGTGAAACCGCCTGAGCCCCGAGAGTCCAGAAACGCTGCCAAAACTAAAGCAGGCCAAATCCTCCTCTCTTCTTTCCCTCCTTCTACTTACTGTCTGTCTATCCTCCCCCCCACCCTCTTTTTCCCCTCTTCCCCATTCCCCAAGCATGAGCAATTCACAGTTAATTCAATTTTCCCCCGGCTGAGCTCACATGGGACAGCATTGGAATTCCGGTTTGTCATGATAAAATGATTACACGGCATTGTGTTTCTCCGGGCGCCTCCCAGCGCATTTATTAGAATCTGTCAGTGTCAATGTAGATCGGCTAGCCAAAGTGCACGTCTCCACCGCTCCTTCTCGCCACTCCGCTTCCCCTTCCATCCCCGAAACTGGTTATTCCTTATGAAATACGTCGCTCCTGGCAGACGCATAATCTGATTACATCCGCTAGATTAAAAATATATTGAATTCCCCCCCCCCGTTCTCCTCTACTCACATTTTTAACCCCTCTTTCTCCATTTCTCGCCTCTTCTTCTTCTTTATCCTCTGCCCTCTTTTTTTCCTGCCCTCCACAAAGGACTAGTTTTTTTTCCAGTTACTTTATTATCTAGGGTTTGACTGATGACAGCGCTGGCATTTTTTTTTAAATGAGATATGGGACAGTCCTATCATCCACACCCAGTAAGACAGATGATGATATGATGATTGATATGTTTTATCATAAATGTTAAAACCATGGTGGTGGTCTCATTGTTATTTCAAAGGCTTTTCCATACTGCCTGCAAAACACTTCTGGGATAGGAAAAATGTAGAAGCAGGTCACACCGTGTTTTTTTTTTTGTCAAACTTTAAAGGTACTTTTGAGGATAGTTTTTTCTGCAAAGTACCACAAATGTTTGTAGTCACATAACCGGACACACTGATGTATTAAAGAAGACACATTTTAAGTGCAGTTCTCTGTCAACTAACCATCCTACTAAAGGGTGCAAGATGGATTCTGTGGCAACAAAGTATTCATTATTGTGCATGAAATGCTATAATGTGCATGAATTATGTAACGTGTTAAGTTTGAACATAGATGGTAAACAAGCGCTATTTAAAATTTTAAAGGTCCCCGGGTGCAATGACGGTGCAGAGACGGATGCCAAAGACCCGGAAACACTGACCAATCAGAGCAGACTGGGCTTTTTTCTTAAAGTGACAGGCGCTTAAACAAGACGTTTCAGACAGAGGGTGAATACAGGTATATTCAGACAGACAGTATCAGAAATATAATGTGTTTTTTTTTTTTGAACATTAAAGCATGTAAAACATGTTCTATTAGAAACCAAAAAAAGGAGTATACAAGTATGAACCTGAACAGGAGCATCACATGGGACCTTTTAAGTGTAAAAATGTAATGACCTATATGCAGATACCAGTGATAAGCCAGGTTGACTTTTAATATCAGCCATGTTGATGTATCAGTAGTGATTTTCAAAATAAACACTAACTAAAAAATTATATTTTGTTTCTTTTTGAAAAATGAAAACCACACTAAAGAAAAATGGAGACCCTCCTGCTTACTGTCGCTCAGTTGCCTCAGTATCCGCACACAAAGTTACAAAATAAAATGTGAATGAAATTCTTTCTCATGCGCTCGATGTTGGAAGTCATGGCTTCAACATGTCGTTTTATTTTTTCTGCATCCACTCCTGCCACCGTCATCTCCTCACATCCCCCCCCCCCCTTTCTCCTCTTCTCCCCCGACTGGATAATATTACAGCTTATTATTTTTCATATTTCCATCCCTCCCTCTGCCCGTACCGACCTGTCAGTCAAGCTGTCATGTGTGATTTAGAGCTGCCACTCCAGCGCCGGGTTTCGGGTGTGGGGGTTCGATGGCTTGTTTACTGAGATGTGACTGGAGGTGTCACGCCGAATAAGCCCACCTCACCCTCCTCGCCCCTTCCTCCTCATCCGCAAACCTTTTGCTCTGTGCCACCAGGAAACACCCCTGTGGGTGCGAGGGTTGGGTGGCAGAGTGCTTGTGCCAGGTGGGATGTGGCTAATGACCATCTCGGAGTGCCGCCGTTGATTTTGGGTGTCTGGTTTAGCGCATGCGCAGCCCTGGGTGCATGCATGTGTGTGTGTGTGTTAGTGAATGTGTGTGTACTCATTCTCTCATCCAACCAATTACTGTCCCGAGGAGTCGACAGCTGTCGCCACCATCCTCTTCTCTTCCTCTTCCTCCTCTTCCTCCATACCTCCTCCCAGTTGACAAGAGGGAGTCAGAGGGGAGCCTCAGCCCCAGGTCCTGCTCCCTTGGGGAGTCATTATACCACTGAGGGACTCTCTCTCACACACACACACACACACACACACACACACACACACATGCACGGAGCAACACAAAACATGTCTGCTCTGTCTCTTTCTATCTATCACTATGCCACTACACCCTTCAATTAAGCCTGTGGCCTTTGTTTTGTGAATTTGAAAACACACACACACACACACACACACACACACACTCATCTAATCCTAATGTTCCCTCTATATTTATCATTACCCGCTCCCCAGATGAGACTCGGCCCATTGGGTTTTGTATATACGTAATAGAGCCTTGGAGATAGAAGCAGAGTGTATAGAACGGACACTTTATCCTTTTATTATTTAAATTTTTTTTTGTTGGACAAATTCATCATGAGCTTTGTTTGCCCACGGTGAATCTCTCCTGATGTGGGGGTGCTTTCAGCTTGTGATGCCCATTGAGGTGCCATCCCTCTGCAGCGCTCCGCTATCTTCCCCTCACCACACTCTTTCTTTATCTGAGACTGTGATACAAACCAGATTGGCCTTATCTTGGTTCTCTTGCCACACACGCACACGCACACACACACACACACACACACACACACACACACACACACACACACATACACACACACACGCACTCTAACCTATCTACCTGGTTCTCACTCTCTTGCTTGTTTCTACATGTAAACACACACACACACACACACACACTGTTAGAATTTACACATGCTATCAGTCTTAATCTGTGAGTGGATATGCCAGCTATTTCACTTAACCATGCAGGGTAAGAATGTTGGCGGTTGGGGAAAAAAAAAGGATTTGGAAGCAACCATGAATGCTGCTTATAGATAAGGAGCACCTTACTCTGTGAGTGTATGACTGTTTGTACATACATGCTGGCACGTGTGTGTCAGTCTTGTCGAGATTTACCTCCGACACACTTGTTAATCACAGAATTCATTAGTCACCGAGTCTCTAATTGTTTACTTTCCCCTGCGGCGGTACTACACAAGGTTGCCGGCCCTCCCTGTTACAATTTTGGAAGAACATAATGGTAAATTAATTTTCCTGGTAGCTCCGATTCGATTAGTCATTTCTGAGTACACTCTATTAGCCGGGAAATTGTGCATTTGGAAGTCAGAAAGGAGAGTCTGGGTTTGATCATTTTGCTTACCTGGAAAAGAAGACACCGGAGGGGTGGGGGACAGAGAGAGAGACCTAGTCAGGAAGTAAGGAGTAATGAGCCTGAGCGATGAGGAAGAGAAATGGTCTGGTCGGCTTTGAGTAGCTCTGTAATGTAGACTGAAGCCCAGTGAGAGTGGAAAGATAAATTGATCTGTTAATACAACCATAATCTACTAATAAAACCTAATGGATTCACTAATTGGTAGGAACATCACAAGTGATACAACCAAAACAAGACCAATAATTATTACACATTTTATTTCATGCTAGTCTATAAAATTTTCTTATTCCATGGCTTATCTTCAGCACTTTTTCTGACCCTAAGTAAAGTGAAAGTAAAGTGACTACTGCGAAATTATTATTAGAAGACTTTGAAAGCTACAATCATCGACGCCTGCTTTTTATTACATATTGTTTTATTGTATACATTGGGAGTGTGCTAACTTTTACTCAAAAACATTCTGGCTTTTTAGATCTGTTTCCAAAGCAAACCACAAGAGTGACCTTTGTGAATATGTAATTTGACAAAAAATAAGTCACAGAATACTCATTGTGCACCCAAATGCACCAAGCAAACCTTATAAAAAACGTATACTGGCAAATAGCGACATTTTAAGTCAAGTCATCCCTAAATTTGGTTAAAAAGAAAAAGGGTTTTAGATGTCAAGGTTGCATATAACCTTTGCTTTAAAGGGATAGTTCAGATTTTTTAAGTGTGGTTGTATGAGGTACTTCTCCATAGTCAGTGTATTAGCTACAGTAGATGGTGGTCGGTTTGGAGAAGCAGGCAGGAGTACCGACACGGAAGCTAAGCAATGTCCTGCTGTGGACGGGGGCAGCAGCTAAATGCGTTTTAGACACCTAAAAATAATCGATATCAGTTTAAAGGTCCCATGGCATGACAATTTCACTTTATGAGGTTTTTTAACATTAATATGAGTTCCCCTAGCCTGCCTATGGTCCCCCAGTGGCTAGAAATGGTGATAGGTGTAAACCGAGCCCTGGGTATCCTGCTCTGCCTTTGAGAAAATGAAAGCTCAGATGGGCCGATCTGGAATCTTCCCTTTATGACGTCATAAGAGGAAAGGTTACCTCCCCTTTCTCTGCTTTGCCCGCCGGCCACAGCTGCCCAGAGAATTTGGCCCGCCCATGAGGAAACAGAGCTACAACCGTGGCCGCAAGCTCGTCAAGGCCACACCCCCACCGTCCACCTTGCCCCACCTCTCTCCTCCTCAATAACATTTAAAGCTACAGACACAGAAATGGCACATCCTAAGGAAAGCTCATTGTGGGACTGGCTCTAGTGGCTCTAATTCTGCACCAAGGCTGAATTTCGGGAAAGAGACTTTAGATACAGTATTAGGGGACCACTGAAGCCAATATAAAAGCATCCAAAAAGCAGCATGTCATAGGACCTTTAAGTATGAGCTATAGAATATCGTCACCGCTTTACCTTCCTTTGAGAAAAACAGTCATTTTACACAGTAGTTGCTGGTCTACCGCCGCATCGATGGGTTAGTTAGTTTGTGTTATTGTGTGACTATGATGGTTCAAAACTAACACTTTAACTGTATTTCAGTAGCTGTGTTTCAATATAAAGCACATGCTTGTTAAAGCTATAGTGCGTAGTTTCTGCCGCCCCCATGAGGAATGACAACAAAACTGTCGCGCACCACCCCCAACTCATTTGATTGATTCAATGGCTTGAATGTAACGGACGTTCAGTAATATCAAAAAATGAAGCTTTAAAATACAGTCATTAAAATGCAAAATGTTATATGAAACCTAGCAAATGTCTACCTTTTCGACCAATTGAGCCTGGTTTTAACATACACCTCTTGACATCTTTGAGCCAAACCATGACTGAAAAAGAGAAGTCACCTATTGGATATTGAACAAGCAATCAAACGGCTGTCTAACTGACGGCCACTGATAAGGGCCAGCTGAAGCCAAATGTGCTGGACACAACGGAGAAACTATGGGCGATGTTCGGCCCCTGATGCTCAACTGTGGCCCAACGACGTCTTGGTGTGTCAGGCCCCCCTCCCGCCTGCTGGAAACGAGGCCTTTATGTTCTATTTTTGTGCTCTAGAAACTAGACCGTGAACTAGTTTCTGAAACTGGTTGACTAATTGGCTTCATAGAGTCTGACTTGACCCGAGTGGAGAACCTCGAGCTGTAAGCGTTCTTCGGCATGTCAATGTACGGACATATATTCATGTGTGTATGCATGTCACTCACTGTGTTTTTCTGCGTCACGGCCTGTGCTGCATATGGATGAGCTAACACGGGGCAATCTGCGCTTCAAGGCGCAATGTGCACGCCAAACACTAACGGGCACGTCCACTTCTTTCACAATACTGAAATACAGATGCAATAGACCGTATCACTAGTGAACTTACTGAAACTATGCATTATAGATCAACACACTCTCTTTCTCTCACAAACACACACACATGTACACACATACATTTTCTTCCTCATTTCAATGAATCTCCACGCACGCTCACACGCCACATCACAAATGATGGGATTTAAACATCAACAGTATGAAATATTCATGTGTCAGTGCCAGCTGCTCGAGCAGAACTACCACCAAGGGGGATTTGCCTTCAGATCTGAGGATACTACTGCATTCATCCCTCTCTCTCTTTCTCTCTCTCTCCCTGTTGTGTTGCAGCATCCCAAGCTATTGTCACGGTGTTGTGTACCAGTGTATTCCTGAGTATTGTTCTAGTTTTCTGTGATATTGCCTTTTCACTCTCAAGTGTTGTTGTCTGTGTCTTGGATGGGGTGGGGCGAGAGTGACACCCTCCCTCTCGCCCTTCTTACTCTTCAATCACCATTTGGGGAAGGCAGGAAGGGGCGAGTGAGAGAGACAGACTTAGAAACACAAACAGAAGGAGAGAGAGGATTTAGGGTTCAGGACGGGCGGGTCAAAGTGGATTTTCAGAGCTCTGTACTTTGTGTTACGACGAGGTTTGTGAAGATGCTAACCCTGGATTTCCCCCGAATGCGGAACGGCTGCGCAACGGCTGCGGACCGGCTCCGCTGCATATCAGCTCCGTGCTCCGCTGTCCGTCAATACCCACCAGGTCCGGATTTGTTGCGTAACGGCTGCGGCCATGACTGATAGCTGAAGTCACGAGGACCCACGAGATCTCGCAAATTCAGGTAGAATAGAACCACAAAACCAACAACAGTTTTTTTCCATCCAGAGGAGTAGAGGGGAAACAACTCTGTGCCGTGTTTTCAAGGTGTAGTGAATGGAAATATGATCCGCCATGAGCACAGTGTAATTTTATTTTGAAAATTAACCAGATGTTTTATTTTGTTTCTGTGCTCGACTTCCTGTCCCGCACTATCTGCCGTGTCCTGAATTGCTGCCGAGCTCTCCGGCGTCCGGCAAGAATAGAAGCTCTGCGTATCTGCTCCGGAGGGCTGTGGACCGCCGGAGCTGGGACGGAGTCGGAACGCAGCCGTTCCGCAGTCAGTGGAAATACACACGTTGACTTTAATGGAAACCTAATGATGCCGCCGCCGTTCCGGAGCGGATCCGCAGGCGTTCCGCAACCGGTGGAAATTGGGGGTTGGAAGTGTACATTAAACTAAAACAGATCAAAAACCAGTTGCAGTACACACAAAAAAGGAATATAAATAAAGTTGCGTCAAATAGAATGATGTAAAACCTCATCTTAAATCTTTTACTTAAAGTGTTCTCACAGGTTTCTGTATATTGCCAAAGGACCCATGTTCTGTTTAAGCATAGAGTAAACATCATTATGAAACTCAATTTCTTTTTCAATTTACTTAATTTCATCAGGATAATTCACTCAGTATCAGTAATGCTTTTCAGGGAGCCCTCGCTACATACAACAAAGTCTAGCATTGGCTACCAGCACGTGAAAAGCAGTATTTTGGAAAAACTACACACCACGTGCAGTGAATTGGGTCATGGTTAGTCTTTGGAGGGCTAGTGAAGGTGCATTAAAATCAATTTTGTGAACATTTTCAAGTCATAAGTAGTAAAGCAGTAAAGACACAGGGATCATTTTTACCATTTTGCTTCCTTAATTTAAACCGGATTTTGGTAACACAGTGAGTGAGCAATCATTCTAAAGTGTAAACCATTGACACACAAGTTAATTCAATTTTTATTTATAGTATCAAATCATAACAAGAGTTATCTCGAGACACTTTACAGGTAGAGTAGGTCTAGACCACACTCTGTAGTTTACGAAGCCCCAACTATTACAGTGGTTGCCTCAAGAGCAAGCATTAGCTGTAGCTAGTGCGACAGTGGCAAGGAAAAACTCCCTTTAAGAAGGGGAATTTGCCTTATTCGATAGGAGACAAAGAGACAAAGGTATGGTTATTTTTTTTGGTTAGATTTTATGTTCACTCAGACTAGTCCACAATAGTCACTGTTTCCAGGAGCTTGAAGGCTGTGTTTCATTGGCAGAAAATGACGGCTGCACTGGAGCACTCCTAGCCACGCCCCATTCAGTGACATCACAACAGGTGTTGACAGCTAATGGAAAACTCCTGCTTTGACATCACTAATTCATGGCTACTTGCACATATTTGTGGAAAGTCAAAGTCATTGGAAAATCATTCTTGCGAATATTTGTTTTCAGTGGCCATGGCTTGCAATATAAACAGGGTAATTGGGGATAGTATCACTTTACACAATTATAAAATCCTAAATAGTCTTGCTCATACTACAGATGACAAATATAGTACATATGTAAACACAGCCAGTTCTGTGGTCTAATACTAAGCCAGTGTCCAAATCTTAATAATCCAACGTCTAGCATCGACAAATAGAACAGCCAACACTGTCCCAAAAATAAAATGGCTGAAAGTATAAAACTACAGCGACACAATGTTTCAAAAGTTTGAAGAGTTGTGGGCAGAAAGTTAGAGGGTAAAAAGCGTCAAAGGTGTAAGGAAGAAAAGTTGGTAAGAGTCTTAGATTGCTCAGTGAAAGCGAGTGTGATGGAGTATGCGGAGATACAAAGAGGGCCAGTGGGGGGGGGGGGGACTGGAGAGTCAGATATGGGCCCAGTGGTCATCGTTCCTCCTGAGATTCATCCCCTTTTTCCATTTAAAAGATGTGATTACACCGCAACAATGCGCGCACACACATTCGCACACGCGCCGCCGGCAGCGTTGATCCAATTTAAGAGGTTAGAAGGGAGGGATAAGGAGATAGAAGGAGCCAAGAGGGGAGCGGAGGGGTGAAAGGCAGCCATGTAAGAGATGCAACGAAGGAGAGGAGGAGAGAGCGTTTTCTCTCTCTCTCTCTCTCTCTCTCTCTCTCGCTCTCGTTTGTCATTCTGTCTGCACCGTATGCAGATGAGGAGCTAATATGATATCTCTGCTGAGCTGATGGATGTTTAAAATGATATGGCAACCCTGAGCAGCCTCGCTGCATGCTGCCTGCCAGGGATGATGTGTGTGCGTGTGTGAGTTTGGGAATGTAGTTGTGTGTGTGTGTGTGTGTGTGTGTGTGTGTGTGTGTCACTCAGTGAAGATTATATCCAAGTCATTGTAGCAATGACATATACTCTCAAACCTTTCCACAATTTCTGTTCCGTTGGTTGCAAGTGTTTCTTGCCTCATTTGGAATTCTTTGACTCTTTAGCGATGTTGCCATGTTCCATAAAATCTGAGCTATTAACCAATAGAAATGATGTCCATAGCTAAGACCCAATTTATAATAAACTGGACTGATTTTACTAACTACTGATTCCTTTTATTGTCAGTTAGGGCTGGGACGATATGCTTTTGTCCCTAATTGATTCTTTCACGATACATGGGAGCCGATTCGATTTGTACCGCGATTTTTATTTATTGCGATTCGATAGTATTGAGTATTACGATTTTCTTTTCCTTCTTTAACAAAAACAAAAGTTGAATAATCCACTTCTAGAAACAATATATCATGAGACATTTCTAAAAACTAATTGTTTTCTAAGAAGAATGCACATCACATTTTGTAAAATAGAACATAACGTGGATTTTCTGCTTTCGGTCTAAATGTACCCCCTACCAGCAGCAGTTGTTAGTCCACCAATAGGTGACTGTGAGCTGGGTACAGGCATCGCCAGATAACGGTCCTTTCAGGGGCCATGGATGATAGAGGAGTTTAGGAAATCATGGTTTGGATTAAAACACTCCCAAGGAACAAACTAGTGTTTCCTGGGTTAAAGTAGATGTGAACTCCGCTCCCCGGCTTGTTTTATGTTGACATCACGTTGTGCAATTTTATTTTGAGATTATTTTCCATTGAATTTTGAAGTTCAGAGACAAGTGTTTTGGCATATCGCACCCTGTTAATAACCATAATTTGTGTTTGGAAATGTTTTACAACAAGACAATGAAATACACATTGATGCCTTGTTGTGAAACCTGGTCTGAGTAGATCAATATTCAATCAATCTCTATAATATCCATCAAATTAAAGGTCAATGGTAGTTGCTGGCCAATATAAAAAAATAAATTAAGAAATCACTAATGCAGACACAAATTATTGTTTGAAATCACAAGTGCCTCTGAAATTTCTGTATCTGTCTGTGTGCATTTTCCCAAACTGTCATGGTGGTAATGAGAAGTGGGGGTGGCAGTAAAGAGTGAGGGGGGGGGGGCAGGACTGATTGGATTCTCCACAGACTTCATTAGTTAAAACAAAGCCAGTTGTCCATTTGGGCTCTTTCACAGCCTAATTGATATTGATTTACTGATTTGCTCAAGGGTGATTTAAAAGCATGTTTGGTGTTATCGTCAATGCTGCTTTTCCTCTGCTCTGTCTCTCTGTCTCTCTCTGAACCCATTAGCACAGGAAAAAAACTTGTGCGAGTGCTTTCCTCCTCAAGTTAACATTTTCTCTTCAAATCAGTCTTAACAACCGTGGGTCTTTACACATCCTCTCCTCCCACTTTGTAATTTCATCACCATTCCATTATTGTATGACATAATGAGAAAAACTAAAGGAAATAATTCTCTTTTCCTACCTAATCCCCATACAAGATACTGTAAGGGCTAGTCAGTGCAATGAATTAGTAAGGGTTATCTTTCTGTTGTGGACTTAACGATAGCACTGATAGATTGTCACCATCCCCCATAACTGGATAATGATAGTTATCATAAATGGTTAGCGGTTGGCTAAGTGAAGCATTGAGATCAATGGCAGTGGTGTTAGTGTTAGAACGAAGGAGGCCTTTTATCATGTTGATGGATGGCAGGCCTGTCTTTAATGTGACATGTTATGATCATATCAATTTGTCCTCAGTTCTCATCAGCATCACTTTATTGCCTCTCCGTCTCTCACAGTCCATCAACCCCGCACTGTAAATTCAGACTTGAAATGGCAGCGGGCCACAACGCTCCATAAACGTACCATTTCTCTTCTTCTACTACTACTACTACTACTACTTCTCTTCCACCTTTCTCCTTTTTCTGTCTGGCTCGTGCTCTCTCCCTCTCTTTGGATACCCGTCCTTCCTTATTTACTGTCCTCCTCCCCTCACTCCTTGACAGGCATTCGTCAGACAGCCTGAACGAAAAGAGTGAAGGAATCAGACTGGGATTAAAATGTAATATCAGCCTATTAAAGAGATTAGTGGTTGAGATTCCGCCGTCTGAGCTACCCCTCCGTCTGATGAACTGGCATTCATGATATTGATTTATTCCCCAGCTTCTTCTAACATTCACATGGAGAGCGATAGATCTGATATGGTGGCCTTTTATGAGGCACCTTGTCACCGGGGGGATTTGGCGCTAAGTAACCACAGACTGGCTGCCAGGAATGATTGTTTAGGGAAGTGAAGTTTATTCATCAAATCTGTGGTTTTGAAAGAGCAGCAACAAGAGGGCGGATAAGGACATGACTGATTTCCATTTCACAAGTGGACAAAAGCAAGGGGCCTGGTATCGAACCTGCTAATGAAAGCTTCAGATTAAACAATGTCGCAACAACAGAGCCTTAATTATTTCCAATTATGACAAACCATCATTTCAGCTGAATTATGTTGCACATCCATCAAGGCTAACAAGGTAGCAGGACAGGATTGAGGCTCCCTATTAGTCTCATCTGTAGCACTCAGATATGTTTCCATTCAGACATATTGAGCATTTGTTTTCAACTGATCCTGACTTGAATCCCTCAACCGTCCGTCCATCCATCCATCCATCCATCCATCCATCCATCCATCCATCCATCCATCCACTTGTACACTACGGCCCCATACAATGATGCAACCAATCAAACCTCTAGTCAGTTGGATGCTCCACTGCAATTTAACTTGACGACTGTTCCTCACAATGAATTCAATTCAATTTGAATTCAATACTTTGGTTTATAGTGCAATGTCATGGCTTTCTAAATTTGTTAGGAGGTGTCTTAAAGCTGTAGTCAATGGTATCTGTCGCCCCCATGAGGAATTCTAAGTAATGACAACAACACTGTCTGCGCGTCCACATGATACAAGCCTTCCATGATCGCGCACAGACCCCACCCCTCCTCCACGCAGTTGCCAGTAGCCATGGAGGACACGGAGGATTAACAAAACATGATGGACTCTTCAGAAGAGGTCATTATCTTCACTCGAATTTCAGCGCGTGAAAGTCGCAGGACGACACAATCTTCTAACACAGCCATACTGAGAAATACATTAAGAGAGTTGTATGGAGCTGATTGTCTTAATTAACTTTGTAGCAACTCATTTGGCAATGGCTTGAATGTAACGGACGTTCATTAATATCAAAAAGTTAAGCACTAAAGCTTTAAGATCATGCTTGTCATGAAATAGGCAGCATGTTGAGGCCCAGGCTGATTTACATTTCTAAATATGAGTCAACTTGTCACTGTCTGTCTCTCTGTCCCTCCTTTTCCAGTCACATTACCTTCATTACCTTTTTCCGTCCGTCTATCCGTAGGTTTATACTGCAATTTTATCGCCTTCTGATTGACGGGGAGGCTTCTTAACATCACATTTGTCATGAAATAGGCAGCATGTTGAGGCCCAGGCTGATTTACGTTTCTAAATAGGAGTCAACTTGAGTCAACCGTCTGTCTCTCTGTCCCTCCTTTCCAGTCACATTACCTTCATTACCTTTTTCCGTTTGTCCATCTGTTTATAGTGCAATTTCATCGCTTTCTGATTGGATAGGAGGTGTCTTAACAAATACTACTGGACACGCTCAACTCATGTAGATTGAGTTGAGGTTGAAGGCTTGGTTGTGGATCCTAAAAATGAATAATCATGAATAAAGCTACTAGGACAGCACTCCGATTTGATAGAATGTATTGCGTTGTGTGACAATAAATTCTATCAAAATGGAGTGCTGTCCTAGTAGCTTTATTAAGGAGGTGTCTTAAAATCACCTATGCCATTTAATAGGCAGCATGTTGAGGCCCAGGCTGATTTACCGTCTATCTCTCCGTCTCTCCTCTGCAGTCACATTACCTTCATTACCCTTTTTCCATCTGTCCACCAGGTGCCCCCAAACTTTCCCTCCTTCCACCATCACCTGATTGCCCCACGCATCTACACACCTGTTCACCTTCCCCACCCACCTGCTCACCTGCATGTCATTCCCTCATCAGCCTCTCATATACCAGCCTACCTCCATTCATTCCCTGCCAGACCATCATAGTTGCTATGCTGCTTTTTTTCCTGTGTTTTTTTGTTTAGGGGCTTCTGTTACTCTGCCCCTTTACATGGACCTGAACCTGCCTGTCTGCCTTCTTCTGCCAGTAAGCCTATATTTCTTCAATAAATCAACAATTCCTATGTTACCTGTATTCACCGCATCGCAACAAAAACTAAATGCAGACTACTAGTCTATTGCTAAAAGTTGAACGTTGTTCTGATGTGCCAATCATGGCCGGGGGGGGGGTGTCTAACTGCGTGTCAATCACTGCTCATGCGCACGCATCCATTCTCCCTTGTGGGGGGAGGGGGTTAGGAGACCGTTTGGGCTTTAGTAGAAAGGGGGGGAGGGACTGAGAAGTTGTCGATGTTCAAATTCTTTGGCTAAAGCCTGGATCTTCACAATCCTACCTACAGCACCTTTAATGCATCTCAATTTAGCCACTGTTGTAAAATGCACACACACTCTCTCACACTCTCGCTCTCTCTCTCGCTCTCTCTCTCTTTCTCTCTCGCTCTCTCGCTCTCTCTCTCTTTCTCTCTCTCTCTCTCTCTCTCTCTCTCTCTCTCTCTCTCTCTCTCTCTCTCTCTCTCTCTAGCATTCATTTGTGAAGTTTATTGGTTTTTTTGTTTTAGTTTATTTTGAACATATTTAAAAATATATATATATAATAAAAATAGGAACATGTACATCTCAGCACCATCTTCCAAAATTGTGTTGTGAGCAGTGACAGGTCGGGGAGTGCGCCATCAGTAATGCGTGACGTGTGCCTCCATAACGGCAGCCTCATTTGCATGTGTGAGGAGGTCTGGGCTAATGGAGCTGATCTGTAGCGCTGTTATTAAATGGGGGGAAAGAGAAAAGGGAGGTGAGGGGGGCGGATGGGGGGGGGGGTATTATTAAAGTGGAGGAGGAGGGAGAGACAAAAAGAGGGGGGGTATTCTCTTCTCTCCACAGAGGCATGATGGATGATTCAGGAGTCTCTCCTTCACTGAGTTGAAGCTGTTGTACAATTTGCCGTGGTCACAAAGCAACACACACATGTAGTGTACGTGTGTGTGTGTGTGTGTGTGTGTGTGTGTGTGTGTGTGTGCGTGCGCGTGCGCTGTGATCAGCCTGCATACCCTTTAAATATCACGAAGTAAATGAGGCCTAACACTCTACTACCACTGTTTGTTCACCCTGTAGCTCTCTAGGTCGTTTCTCTCACTGCATTTAAATGTCCTCAATATGCCACACATGCATGCATGAACGCATGCATCCCTGCTAACACTCGTGCACTTGCTTGTACACACCCACTCACACACACACATACACACACACACACACACACACACAGTAAATGAAGCCTGTTGCGGCACTTGTTTGAGGCCCTTTTTATAGCACACACATGTTCAGTTTTACTGCTGCGTATTGCAGTGAAATGGCCATTTCCCAGCAATTCCTGCATCAATCTGTAGAACAGTTGCATTGGAATTGCTGATTGAATAGACTGTGAAATAATGTTTTATTATAGCATTGATTTTGTATAGTTTCCACACTGAAATCAACAATCCTGATGTTTATTTGTCATTATGAAATGCTGCATTAGCATGTGTAACCAATAGGAAAGCGGCTGAAGTAGAAAGTTTGTTGTCCCCTCGCTGGCGGTGAATGGAAGCCTGCAATCAGCTTGAATTCATACAATGGGGTTTAAAAGTGATTTGATGGTGGTTTCACGTACACAATCACATCTGAGTCAGTGCTTTTATAAACCGTTGAGTCACTCCACGTTGTGCCTTTGCCGATACACCATGAGAGCAGCATCAGTCAGAGGATGATTAATGAAATGGCAGCTTGCTGGTGTCGCTCAGGTCTCCGTTTCATCCAATCCTCATCCCCCCCCTTCAGCGCTTTGGCACAGCAATCCACGAGACTCATCCTCCAATGGGAGAGTTTAGATCCATCAGGAGGCGGGCCAGCAGCCCACATCTGACATTATCTTAAGAACCTGGCACAGTTTGCCAGAACGACACTGGCTGTCTCACTCACACACACACACACACACACACACACACACACACACACACACACACACACACACACAGACACACACACACACACACACACACATACCTGCGATGGAGATAAGATAAGGACGAAGAAAGAAGTGGGATGTCTTGGTAGGGTGTGAAAGTCAAGTGTGTGAATGTATTTATCGGCTTTTAAAGATCTGTGTGTTTTGGATGTGTTGATTGGTTGGGGATTGTGGGTACAGAATGTGAAGCAGGTTGTGTATATGTGAGAGGCAGGTGAGAAGGAGAGAAGTGTTCGAAACAATGAGTGTTAGAATTTCACAAATTGGCTGCAGACAGGAGGATGATGAAGGAGAGAACAATTTTGGAGGAGAAAGAGACCCTCAGGGCCTTTTAGACTGACCGAATATTATCGATCAGTCAATAAGCAGCCTTTCTCTGTTATAAATGTAAACTGACTATCTTTCAGCTTTGATCTGCTATTCAGACAAAAAACAAGCAATTTGGAGATGTTAGCCAAAATTGGACTAAATTGGAAACCAATACCAAAAAGAATAGCTTCTCTGTGCCTAAATAAGTTGGTTTCCGCAGGTCAACAGGAAAATTCAGATGCACAACATTAACCCGGTTACTGCAGTGCATGCGCAAGTCATTCTCTGATTTTCCTTCCTTCCTTTTTTTGTGTCATTGATAATGGATTAACGCCAATCCCACAAGGGTTTAACACGGCATCTCGTGTTTTACACCATAATAGAAGCATCCATGTCATTTCCAATATTCCAATATTGTGTGTGTGAGGGGGGGAAATCACTTTAAAAGCTCCCAGCGTGGGAATGCTCTTGTCATCGATGGTGTTTAAAGTGTCGTGACAGCTGGCTCGTAGCGTCTCCCTTCATGTAGTACTAATGCAGAGTGTTTGTATGTGTGTGTGTGTATGTGTGTGTGTCTGTGTGTGTGTGTGTGTGTCCAAATATGCTCCTGTTACTCGCCCGGGTCCTGCCACCTGCTCCGTCTTTGCGATGGCTCTGGCGCGGTCGCTCGAGGAGTCCCTCACATTTCAGCTTCGTTTTATGTCTCCGCCAGGCTCGCGGCGGCCAGACGCCTGCAGGAGTTTGTGCTCGGGTTCATCCGTGGCGCCAAGAAGCTGTCTGTCGTGAAGCATACATCTGGCTTGTTTCCACCTGGACGCTGTTTTCCCATCTGTTTCCATTCCGGTGATCAATTCGGACCCAAATCGTGTCGGCTCGACTTGGACAGACCAACAAGGGGCAATTGATACTGTTGAAATCACATCTGAAAGCTTTCAGCAAAATAAAGTAGCATTGTAGTCGGGCAGCTAAGTGGAAAATGTTGAAAGGGTAATACTGTTCAGACCTACAGTAGTCAATAATACATTTCCCGCAGTAATTTAGAGTTCTGAAAAGGCTTTTTGAAGACATTTCAAACGTCCTGTGTAAACCATGTTTCTCTAAACTTGTTATGAACTTAGACAAACAGCCTTGTTTTAAAACCTTGTGCCAGTGCATTTCTGAGGTAACCCAATTGGATTTTAAAGGGTATTGGGACATTGAACATTGGTAATGTTAGCAACACAACAAAGTTATTTTACTGTTGTACTGTAGTCAGGCAAAACAATTTTGATCAAACATTCTAAGGAGACACTCAAGACGCATTATGAAATAAGCTTTTTTGCGGTAATCCAATGAGGAAGGGGAATGTTCTAAACCAATAAAGAAGCATTTAATCTGTCATCGGTCTAGCTTTATTAGAAGAAGTAAGGAAGAATGGGGCAGTTAGCAGAGATGGCCAGCGTGACTGAACAGATGAAGAAAGAAAGAAATATTAAAATTCCCACGGTCACAGCAGAGGCCACACTGTTTGACTGACGAGTTTAGTTTATTTGCACAAAGGACGATATACAACAACAAATATTACATAGATTGTGCGGCAAAGGTAGGCTTCATAAAAAATAAGAAAGGGAATAGCAGTGAAAAAACACTGAGATTGAGTTTTAAAAACAAATCTTGATTATTAAATTTAAGTTTCAAAAAGCTCAAGTATATCCATCTATATGCTCTCAATGCAATTCCACTGTTTGGGAATTTTATTGTCTTCACTGTAAAAACAGGAAAAAAAACAGAAGTGGAGTTATTTCAACCTAATGGTCAGACAAAAAGATGACTTTTTAACTGAACATGAGAGTAAATGACTTCTTAAAATGTTTCAGGTTAGATCATATTTAGACACAAACAGTAACAAGCAAGTATTGCACTTCCTAAAATCCCAAACTTACAAATTTAAACTTCCAACCTGTCTTAAATGTTAGATCATGTCGCTCTGGATTTCATCATCCTCGACTTTATGGCAAGTAAATAAGAGGAGCTCTTGATTGCTTGACTGTGTCTTTAGTGCCGTCATACTCATAACATTTACTTTGATGAAGTTTTATTGGGGGTCTTTGGAACTGTAACATTAAAGCTGCAGCGAGTTAATAAGTAATGAGATCCGTGGAGTGTAAACGTTTTGCTCGTACATATGTATGTAAATTCAAAAATATGAGAGATGACGAGTGTTGAGAGTGTGTGTGTGTGTGTGTGTGTGTGTGTGTGTGTGTGTGTGTGTGTATGTGTGTAAAACTCTGTGAGTGCGAACAGTGTGTGTTTGATGTTCCATTTACCCTGTTTCATAATTCATTCCATGAGGAGAATGGACTGAAGCAGGGGTGGCTATCGTTATGTGTGTGTGTGTGTGTGTGTGTGTCGGCAGGATAACAGGATGAGTGTTCTGTGGTCGGAGATGAAACAGACAAGAGTGTGTCTTTGAAATGCAAAAAGTGGTGATAGCGGTGATTGGCCATTGTGTTCATGAGGAGCAAGGAGTTTTTTTCTCAGCATTTCATCATAATACACTTACACACACACAAACACACACACACTCACTCTCTCTCTCGCACTCTCACTCACTCACACACACACACACACACACACACAGTGACACAAACAGTGGTTAATGACCGCAGTTCATTATTATTTTATTTACCTCTGTGACATAAAATGCGGGCTAATTCGGTTGCAGCTCTGAGCTCTGGAGGATTGTGTGTTTGTGTGTGTCTGTGTCGCATTGAGTGTAATGCTGACACACACACACACACACACACACACACACACACAGTGTCTAGTGTTGGGGTCTGGGGACCAATTTATTTACATGCAGTAGAAGAGGAAAAGAGGATTGGAGGGAGGAATAAAACAAAAAGGGAAGAAGAGAGAAGGAAACAGCAGGGAATTATATAGAAAACCCAGTGGAACGAACAAGTTTCTCTTCTGTTCCCAAGGACAGACAAGACCAATTTATTATTTAGATGGCTGTGTGTGTGTGTGTGTGTGTGTGTGTGTGTGTGTGTGTGTGTGTGTGTGTGTGTGTGTGAGATTGTTGACGGTATCTTGTGATTTGTATCATATTCCCAGAAGCACTGCCTTCGTTGGCACCCAACTGTTTTACTTCCATTGTTCCAAGTTGAACTAAAGCTTAACTAAAGTTAAACCTACAAAGCTCCAGACTATATTCTGTTTCGAAATGGGTAGCAGTCAACGGGGCATCATATACAAATGACGCAAGCGTAATCTTTGACTGTTACCATAAACATATGTAAAATGGTAAAGTTTCAGTAGAAGCCGTTTCTAAAGAGTGTAGTCCCCATCGCTGTGAGAATACTGTATGATCAGTAGTAGCTGCTGATATCTAAATTCCAAACCTGTGGACCTCTGCAAACCACACTAAAGCTCGTACATTCAATGCCCACTTACCGTATAGATAGATAGCAGAATGTCATCAGCGTAAAGTGACAACAAAATGGTTCTGCGTTAGTGTAAATGAGATGCTTACCTTCTTCAAAAACCCTGCTTTCACATGAAATAGGAGTGAATTGTTTTTTGATACTTGTGTTTATGTGACTTTTTTTTATTCATTGTTTTTTTCACGTTTTAGTAAATCATTTTCTTCTTGTCTTGCAGGCAGGACGCCAGCGACCTCTCTGGGCCGATACAAAGGTACTGTTTCACATCATTTATTCCTTTTTAACACCATGCTCCGTCTCTTCGGTCTCGTCCTCAACGAGGCATGCAGTGTATCTCCAGGCTTCAGGCCAAAACACACTGACTACATCAATAGGTGTTTTAGCTTCAACACTGGAGTGGTGTTGGTAGTGTTGTTTGGGGGGTGGTGGGGCAATGTGGAAGGAAGATGATGAGACTAGTTGGTGGGGAGAGAGAGAGAAATAAAGGGAGAGAAAAAAGAGAAATGGCAAAGGAGAGATGTGACGCGGCTCAGATCTACGGCTGAGGAGGGTCATTAAACCGAACCCTTTGGCGACAGAGCGACGGATCAAGCAAGGGGGAGGGGGAGAAGGTTTAAATAAGGGCCGATCTTAAAATAGCAGCACCTATTTCTCATCCGAGGCAGAGTTAATAGGGAAAGGATGAATATCCTTCCTTGAAAACCATCAATGCACCCCCATTTCTTCCATAATAGGGAGAGATGGTAAGGGGAGAGAGAGTGTAGGAACACTCCACCTGTTTGAACCATTTACCATCATACGAACACTCGTAAAGAATTGTAGTGCACCTATAATGCTTTGTGTTCTGGATTCTAATCCGATAATGGTTACTGTTGCAACTCTCTTAACCCTTGTGTTGTCATCCCATCAACCATGCACTCGTTTTTTTCGATGTTTTTATCACGATTTTCAAGGTTTTTCGATGCTAATGTACTAACATTACTAACACCATCTTATTACCACTACTTTTACACTTATTTTTAGGAAATTTTGGGACATTATACCAATTTTGAAATTATGAATTATTTAGACTAATATTAGAGCAACCTATTTTGATTGATAATCACAGACGTGTATGTTAAAGTTAAGTCAGGAGAATGTTTTGAAACCATTAAAATTTTTTCAAATGCTATAAAATGGAATACCCAAAATTTAATGAAAGTAGTGATCAAGTACTTGCAATTGTACTTACTTTTTGGGTAATTTGGTTAAAAAGAAACCCATATTTCTGATATAGAAGTTTTGAAAATGGGTCGAGAGGACAACATGAGGGTTAAATATTAGTAAGTAGGAACTACAGGTGCAAGTGTTGATGACGGACCTAATAATGTAACGTCTCATGAGCATGTATAGGATCCATAATGCATCAGCAGGTGTGGCTGTATTATGGTCATTAACCATTATAATGAGTTATTTTGTTTAAATAATTTAATAATTCATATAAGAACAGGGTGAGATAATAATACTTGAGTGACAATGAATTCTCACGCTGTAGCCAAGTAGATTGTTTGTGTACATGCGCTTCTCTGAGTAGTCGTTGAGATGAGTGGAATCTCTTTTGTTCGAGTATTTTTTTAAATGACGGGTTGTATTCCGGCAAAATTGCATCTATTTCAAAGGACAAATAAACCACAGTAGGTTCATATTATGTCAAAGATATTGTACCAAATAGTACATTAGTTGTGAGTTTTGACTCTTCTGAGATAACGGCGTATCTTTGCTTGTGCACTTAGTACACAAATTTTAGAGTAGGTTGCCCAAAAGGATTACATTCACAAAGCATGTTATCAGGAAATCCAACTTAGCAGACAAACTTTCATGTGTAGAGGAAATTATGATCTCTGTATCTCTTCCAGTGGTAGAATGTAACTTAATACATTTACTCAAGTACTGTACTTTTGTACAACTGTTAAGGTACTTCTCCTTTACTTGAGTCTTTTCTTTTCATGCCACTTTCTACATCTACTACTTTTCTGAGGGAAGTATTGAACTTTTTACTCCACTGCATTCATCCGACAGCTTAAGTTACTAGTTACTTTTCAAATTAACATTTGCACAAAAAACACATGTAGATTATAAAATATAATGTATTATTATATTATGAAACTACCCAACAATATAACGACCTACAATTACAGCAGAAATGATTAGACGATGAAACACTTAGTTGATTGACGGAACTGTTTTGATCCAGTTTTTTCCAGTTAGTAAAATGTGAAGATTTACTTTTTACTTTTAATACTTGATTTACATTTTCCTGATGATATCTACCCACTTTTACTTAAGTAACATTTTCAATGCAGGACTTTTACTTGTAACCGAGTATTTTTACAGTGTTGTATCATAACTTTTACTTAAGTAAAGGATCGGAATACTTCTTCCACCGCTGGTCTCTTCCAAGCGTCAACCTCCGGGCCGAAAAAAGTGAAGCCATCGGGAAATTAAACCTTAAACCTGCATTCTTTCTAAGGGCCAGCAGAGGGGCCCTCCACTGGTTGCTACAAGAAGTGTGATTGTATAGAAGTGTAGAAGTGAAAAAAGACCTTTCTAGTTTATGGTCTCAATCGCCTGTTTCAAGTCTTCTTCAATAAAGCTTGATGTTTGTAGATGATGGTCCCATTTAGAGTAAAATAGACGGTAAAACAGAGTATGCTTTAGGGGCGTGGCTACCTTGTGATTGACAAGTCGTTGCCTGGGCGATGTCCCCAGGTTCTCAGTCAGATCCACCCCTTGCTCCTTGCCAGCTCCACCCCTTCCATCCAAATATAGTCACTTCTGGCTCAAAAAACCAAGATGGCGACCGGCCAAAATGCCAAACTCGAGGCTTTTACAACGGAAGTCCACAAACAAATGGTTGACATTAGAGCTTAGATCGGCCCAAAAAATCAAGCCCGAACCTACCCGAGCCCAAACACGTTGTGTCCGAGACCGGCCCGGCCCGACACATTAACTGTAATTATGAGCCCGAGCCCGATTTAAACCCGACACTTTTTTAATGATCAAGTACTTGCAATTGTACTTACTTTTTGGGTAATTTGGTTAAAAAGAAACCCATATTTCTGATATAGAAGTTTTGAAAATGGGTCGAGAGGACAACATGAGGGTTAAATATTAGTAAGTAGGAACTACAGGTGCAAGTGTTGATGACGGACCTAATAATGTAACGTCTCATGAGCATGTATAGGATCCATAATGCATCAGCAGGTGTGGCTGTATTATGGTCATTAACCATTATAATGAGTTATTTTGTTTAAATAATTTAATAATTCATATAAGAACAGGGTGAGATAATAATACTTGAGTGACAATGAATTCTCACGCTGTAGCCAAGTAGATTGTTTGTGTACATGCGCTTCTCTGAGTAGTCGTTGAGATGAGTGGAATCTCTTTTGTTCGAGTATTTTTTTAAATGACGGGTTGTATTCCGGCAAAATTGCATCTATTTCAAAGGACAAATAAACCACAGTAGGTTCATATTATGTCAAAGATATTGTACCAAATAGTACATTAGTTGTGAGTTTTGACTCTTCTGAGATAACGGCGTATCTTTGCTTGTGCACTTAGTACACAAATTTTAGAGTAGGTTGCCCAAAAGGATTACATTCACAAAGCATGTTATCAGGAAATCCAACTTAGCAGACAAACTTTCATGTGTAGAGGAAATTATGATCTCTGTATCTCTTCCAGTGGTAGAATGTAACTTAATACATTTACTCAAGTACTGTACTTTTGTACAACTGTTAAGGTACTTCTCCTTTACTTGAGTCTTTTCTTTTCATGCCACTTTCTACATCTACTACTTTTCTGAGGGAAGTATTGAACTTTTTACTCCACTGCATTCATCCGACAGCTTAAGTTACTAGTTACTTTTCAAATTAACATTTGCACAAAAAACACATGTAGATTATAAAATATAATGTATTATTATATTATGAAACTACCCAACAATATAACGACCTACAATTACAGCAGAAATGATTAGACGATGAAACACTTAGTTGATTGACGGAACTGTTTTGATCCAGTTTTTTCCAGTTAGTAAAATGTGAAGATTTACTTTTTACTTTTAATACTTGATTTACATTTTCCTGATGATATCTACCCACTTTTACTTAAGTAACATTTTCAATGCAGGACTTTTACTTGTAACCGAGTATTTTTACAGTGTTGTATCATAACTTTTACTTAAGTAAAGGATCGGAATACTTCTTCCACCGCTGGTCTCTTCCAAGCGTCAACCTCCGGGCCGAAAAAAGTGAAGCCATCGGGAAATTAAACCTTAAACCTGCATTCTTTCTAAGGGCCAGCAGAGGGGCCCTCCACTGGTTGCTACAAGAAGTGTGATTGTATAGAAGTGTAGAAGTGAAAAAAGACCTTTCTAGTTTATGGTCTCAATCGCCTGTTTCAAGTCTTCTTCAATAAAGCTTGATGTTTGTAGATGATGGTCCCATTTAGAGTAAAATAGACGGTAAAACAGAGTATGCTTTAGGGGCGTGGCTACCTTGTGATTGACAAGTCGTTGCCTGGGCGATGTCCCCAGGTTCTCAGTCAGATCCACCCCTTGCTCCTTGCCAGCTCCACCCCTTCCATCCAAATATAGTCACTTCTGGCTCAAAAAACCAAGATGGCGACCGGCCAAAATGCCAAACTCGAGGCTTTTACAACGGAAGTCCACAAACAAATGGTTGACATTAGAGCTTAGATCGGCCCAAAAAATCAAGCCCGAACCTACCCGAGCCCAAACACGTTGTGTCCGAGACCGGCCCGGCCCGACACATTAACTGTAATTATGAGCCCGAGCCCGATTTAAACCCGACACTTTTTTAATACGTGGGCCGTTATAACTGACGTTCTCAACTACAATTCAGAGTTGTTTGAACTGCAGCAATCTGTTTAGAATAATGCAACAAGGACGAAGCCTGTAAACTGCGCTGTTTGTTTAGAATGGAACGGATCGCAAATGGATCTGAATGAAGAAACGTAAAAAAAAAAAAGAAACAATGATGAACAACATATTGTTGTCACTGCCCACGACTTGTTTAAACTGCTTCCATACCTCCGACTTTCCTCCACACTTGCTCAAAGGTAATTCTCCTGTTTTTCTTTTTTTCTTTACATCTTCAAGCTCCCGGTGTGATGCGTGGGAGAGGAGGAGACTCCGCGCATGAAGTGCTGCATTTTGTAACTGCAGCCTAACTTTTGTACACATTTGTTACTTTTATATAGCCTATATATATATATATATATATATATATATATATATATATATATATATATATATATATATATATGATTATGGCATAGCTTTCTCCCCACCCAAATAGGATAATAAGGTAATGGATAAAAAAAAAAAAAATTCTTGATCAAGGGTCCGGCCTGGTCCGAGGATGTGGCGGAAAATAACGGCCCGAGCCCGACCCGAGGTCCGGTCTGGCTCGGGTCGGGCTCGGGCCGAGAATCTAAACTCTAGTTGACATTAGGGCTGGGTGATATGGAGAAAATCAGATATGTCGATGTCGCTATTGTGGCGATATTATAGGGTTGACAATTGGTGCTTTAACAAAATATCTTCACCATGAGATTTTAGATAAATAATCTTCATTAATGTAGACTGCGTGACTAAGTGGGTAATGGTAAAAATAATAGAAGAGCTAGAACAGTCTGGTAACACAGAAAATTACATCACTTTACTGTAATTCAGCCTTTTAAAACCAGGAAAAGACAACACTTAAGCCATATTACGATATTACGATATCCAAAATCTAAGACGATATCTAGTCTCATATCACGATATCGATATAATATCGATATATTGCCCAGCCCTAGTTGACATTACGGTGGCTACCTCCTTATCTTTCATACAGTCTACAGTCTCTTAAAAGCGGTCCCTTCTTTTAACAATATAGTGGCAAACAAAACAAAAAGACAAACGTGACGAAATGTTCACAGTGATGGATTATCTATGTGAAGCCAGTTCTAAGTCTCTGCGAGCTGATGTTCATTCCGTAACGAAATGAACTGGATCTAATGGTTAATGGTAAGAAATCCATTTAAAAACTGTCTGTATATTTGGAAGATACGCCGCAGTAATGTAAAGAATATGCGATTGTAATGTGCTGAATGATGCCACACCACTGATGTAGTCCTTTAAGTACCTCTATGGCTCTATAGAGTCAACTTTAGCTTTTTACATTTTATCATTTTTATCACTTTATCTTCTAAATAAGGACTTTGGTAGTGCCGGAAAAGTAGAGATAAAATGTTATGATGATCAATTCTCCAGTGTGCATCATTGTCTCATAACAGAATTAAATGATATTGATTTTGAATGATAAAGTCCCCAAATGGTATCAGTCTAAAGCTTACACCTGATGGTATTCACAGGCAAACAGAGCAGCTAAATCAGCCCGAGATCAGAAAAACAAGATCCAAGCACCGAGCGAAAGAATGCCGGCGGAGAAGAAGCAAAACGCGTCAGGAAAAAGAGAGAGACGACGACTGTGGCTGTGAATAATTAGGCAAAATAGTTTGCTTTTGTTTTTCTCTCTGATTGGAGAAAACAGGCGAGGCTGTGACTGGCGCAGGAGCTTACACACACTCGCACGCACACACACACACACACACACACACACACACACGATGTGTGTTGCACCCTAATCCGCCACACAGCTGCGTCATTCCGGAGCGTGTGTTTACTTCCTCTCTGCCTTCACCACCGACATTACCGCTGCTGCCGACCCCCCAAAATCCCCTGCAAACACACACACACACACACACACACACACACACACACACAATCACACAAAAGAGAACTGTGCGTATAATTTGATCCTGTGCTCTCTCCTCCTCTAATGAAGCTCTCCGGCGGTTTGACTGACACCCGGCTCGTTATTTAAGTGTCTGTTTTGGGCCAGGAAGAGGAGCTGGGAGTAGGGGGGGATTGGGGGAGAAAGAGATAGGAAAAGTGGAAACAAGGGAGCTAAAAAAGAGAGAAGAGGGTTGGAATCTGGAGATGGATAAACGGAGGACAGGAAATGAAAACAGGCTGGGAAGATGGGAGTAGGGATGGAGGGAAGAGAGTCATGGGAGTCGTGAGGGAGCGGAGGAAAGCAGTCAAGAATGAAAGAGGGGCAAATAAAGAAGGACAACCTGGATTAGAGTTTAAAAAAAAGGGGACAACTGCAATCAAGACAAAAGAAGAAGACAGTTTGGGAGGAGAAAGAGTTGATGGCGGAAACAGGGGTGATAAAGGGAGTGTGTATTCTACTGTGTGCGCGCAAGCGTGTGTGTATAATTGCAGGTCTTTGTGCTGATAATGTTCTTTGAAGGCACACAGCTGATAATTAGCGAGCGTGGCTCCACGGATGTCTTTCAGCATCTGTCATTATGAGCCGCAAACCCACCATTGGCTCTGACGTGACCTCCTGAGACAGCGAGGACGGCGCACGCACGAGCACGTTACTGTGCCCCCCCTCGCGCGCCAACAATAAATAAATGCACGAATCGGCCGTAAACAAGCGCCGATTAGCGTATGAATAGCATCGGCTCATGAGTGGAACAGATACAAACCGCTCTATAAAGGCCTCAAGTTTGTCTTTGGCACAAGGGCTGCAGGTTTGTGTGTGTGTGTGTGTGTGTGTGTGTGTGTGTGTGTGTGTGACGCCCAAATGCACACACGCTTCCTGTTTACAGAGCCAGACACACATCGACAGAAGAGAGCGTAATTACAGGGATCCACACAAAGTGGAGTCCTGGTACGCCGCGTCCGTTATTGCCTCCGCGATTGCCACATGACGACAGCCCCCCCCCCCCACCACAGTATTTCCCACATCTGAATATTTATGAGAGGATGAACGGTGCTCACTGCAAGTCAGAAGACACACTGGCTGGCGTATTCTCTCTCCTCGGCAGTGACAGTTATCAGTGTTAAAGGCTCCTTCCTGAGCTCTAATTTATCCCCCAGTGAGAAAATGTCCGACGAGAGCTGCAGTCTGCAAGACACGCTCCCAGTCAGCAGAACTGGCACGAAATGCGCCGTCATTTGACAGCGGGGAGGAATTCGCTCATTCGGCGCCGGAACTTATACAAATAGTAAAACACGATGCGTCACGCGTTCTGCCAATCAGGACAATGACGCAAACTTTCACACGATTGATGATCTCACAGGCCTGAGAATCGGACTATCTTTGTCTCAAGACGATGAAAACCATCCAATCTCACTCTTCTTCCCTTTCTTTTCTTTCCTCGTCCCTTGTTCCTTCAGCAGCAGCAGCAGGCTGCTGTACATCCCTATGGTGTAAACGCATGCGTGTGCAGAGTTTGGTGCCTTGCTGAAGGGGCCCTTAAAGCTATAGTGCGTAGTTTCTGTCGCCCCCATGAGGAATTCTAAGCAATGACAACAAAACTGTCGGCGCGTGCACATGATACAAGCCTTCCGTGATCGCGCGCAGCACAGTGATTTGGGTGAACTGACCCTTTACAAACCGTCACACACTCTCCTGTCTTTCTGTCCTCTGTCACAGCAGGGGAAAAGTGGGATTGAAATTCTCACTGGGTTTTTTAATTGTGGGAGGCTGTGCTGGTGTCATGCTCGCTGTTCATCCATTTTTCATCTAAACACATGAATTATGAAGAACTATTAGTGCCGGGGAGGGACAGAGGGAGGAGGAGGAGGGGGGTGGGGGGGTGTCTGCAGAGAGCTGGACTGATGTTTAGACATCTTTTCTTCACAATCTGTCTTCTCTCTCTCTCAGTAACGTTTTCTTTCTCTCCGAGTGACACAGGTTCAATTTGTGGACAGGCCACACACACACACACACACACACACACACACACACACACACACACTCTGGAAGGAAGGTGAACATACAGTGGCTTGGATGGGGTGGCTTTGTGTGTGTGATTCAGACCATTGACCTGGAACACATTGGGCACTGAGAGAATAAAAACTATTACACACACACACACACACACACACACACACACACACACACACACACACACACACACACACACACTATTGGCATTTATTTCTGCTGTTGTAGATCCTTCAATATTAGCGATAATAATGATAATCCTTTTCATAATGTTGTTTAATTTTGTCTATTTTAAATGCAGTTATTAATTGCATTTAATAATAATTGCATACAGTAGTAGTAGTAGTTCATCTATGATATTATTAATTTATTCTTTATTTATCTATTTTGTTTTCATTATTTATGTATAATGTATAATGCACAATATATATTTTACAGCTCATTATTAGATAATAACGACAACATTAAATTATAATAATAACATTAATCATAGCTTTTTAGACTGTTGAAGCACTATTTTGAAAACGGGGACCGGTTTTCGAAACACTACACCCAATCAGCAGAACACCTCAGACCCTTTGCAAAATGAAACCCTCTTGCAAAAACTATACACTCATTTATGAAAAAACATATTTTGTTACCACATGAAACACACACGTTTCATATGACTTAATGCAGTTTGAACCCGTTACACACTGCTGTTGCTAACCTTCAACACTTTTAGCAAATATACTTCTCAGTGATTAGAGTACTATAAATGGAGTACACAGAGAGAGTGCAAATATACAATACGTTCACCAAACGCTACACAGGACCAATGCTGCAGACTGAGGAAAATATCATTTATTTCTCTCCATATACCCAAATAAGTCAACATGGAGAATGCCAACAACAACATGTCCAAGTTTTCATGCTACTACAGTAGTGTGCATGACACTGTTAGCCCAGCAAACAACAGACAAACATACAATACTGTATCCAGTACAGGTTACAATTATAGTAGAAATAAACAACAAAGAAAAATTTACAGAAACTGAAACTGCAAAAAACTGAAAATAGAGTACAGAAAATACTAGACCTACCTGCTGCATTTTTATAGTGCTTAAACCTGATTGGTGTGTCTACAATTAAGCAATCATGTGTTTCACAGGTCGGCTCATAGGTGTGGTATTTTGATAGTCAGTGCTTTGGATTTGCAAGGAAGTGACATCATGATGTACTTCTGTGTCTAATGTATACAAGTGTGTCTAGTGTTTTGCAAACAGTGTGAGGCTGACATCCAAACAGGTCAAGTACGCCAGGGGAGACACAAAAAAATGAAATAAGAATAAAAAGAAAGAAAACAAATCAATTTACATAAAGCATTTGAAAAGTACAAATAGTGTGTGTGTGTGTGTGTGTGTGTGTTCTAACAGCCTTCTTATTACTGCAACAGGATATAGTAGAAATATAGTGTTTAATGTGAATGGACAGCTCTATGAAGTTAGGTGTTTTATTAGTGTACACTTGTGGCTGTATACCTGTTATGTGCTCAATAAAAAAAAAAGTTTAAAGAGGTGATAGAATGCAAAACCGATTTTTGTCATAGTTGAATAACGACAGTTTGGTGGGTAAATAAGACATACATAGAAGCTCAAAATCCCATTGATACCCCTATCCTCAGCAAATCTCACATTTTGAAACTGCCGCTGAAAACTCCATGGAGCTCCAGTGGTCGAGTAGCCGAGAAACGGTGACTTTCACTGGGTGAGGTTGCCGTTTTCTCATCAGACTGTGTGGAGCTCCTAAAGTCCGACACGTCTTACCAAATTTGCAATTAGCCACCAATTTTCGTAAAACGGCCCATATTTGAGCTTTATATAGTTGATTTCTCGCATAAAAAAAGTCTCAGAAGTGAATTTAATAACGAAATAGCCCGACAAACAACGTATAACTTTGCAGTGTCTGAAATATGAGACCTGCTGTCTCGTCTCCAATGTGTTTCTATGGGGTTCGCTCAAACCAATCAGCACGCAGCTCATCTAAATATTCATGAGCATACCATATTTGGAAGAAAAGCTCTTGTTCCAAATAGAGCCATATTCACAGGGTAGTTAAGGGCCTAATAAAATAGCATTCGGACAATTTTCAGCCCAACCAATGTTACATACCCTATTAGGAGACCTTAAGGAACAGTGTAAAATACCCTATATAATCATTCTATCACCCCTAAACGTGTGAGGCTGACATTGTGCTTATAGTGGTGCATCTGGGCCAATGTTTTGAGCTCCTTGAGTGTAAGGTTTTGTCAATTGTGTAATACTTTTTGATTTCAGTGTGTAAGCAAAGGGCAAAAACTGTATTTATTCTTTCATTTAATCATCTTTAGATTATTATTTGTTCACTATCTCACTATTTATTTATCATTTATCTATACAAAATGACTGTTTTTTTTTTTCTTCATATAATAACTTATAATAATTGTTATCATATAAGCCACGATTTTTTCCCAAGATGGCGGCAGTGGCAGGTGTTACCATGGTTATCGGCTGCACATCCTGACCTCTTTGATCCGTTGACGTAGGCTCTGAATCAATCCACAAACACACGCATGCACACGCACACTTTGTCACGTCTCCCATCCTCCTGAAACGCTGCTGGTATGCTGAGCAGACTCAACCAACCCGCCATCACCACACACGCACACACACACACACACACACACACACAAACACACATAAACACGCACGCAAACACACTATCATAGCGTCATGCCCCAGGGTTTTCTGGGATAGTGGAGTGTTTTTTTCCAGCTGATGCTCTTGAGGTGGGGGGGGGGGGGGGGGTGAAGTCGTGGGTGTGTCTTCTTTACATTCCAGTGCTTTGCTCACACAATAACATTTTTTTTATAATACAACATTTCTTATTATTGCATACTCTACATTTATTGTGATTCTGTCGTGAATTGCTTGCTCGCTCTCACTACCGACTTCCAACCCAGCAGAAACCTTGTTGTTGCTGTTAATTAATCATTATCGCGTTAATTCTGAAGCGTTCCTATGATTACCATACTACTAAAGAAGTAAAGAACCACACTGGTTGTTTTTGTTTCTTAAATCACTTCTGCGAGCAGAAACCCTTCAATAACAAGAGTGTGACATGGCTCTTACTTGTGTTTCATTTACATTTGCTCATTTTCCCACATTTGTCTTTTCCTGTATTTAGGCACATATGCACGTGTGTGTGTGTGTGTGTGTGTGTGTGTGTGTGTGTGTGTGTGTGTGTGTGTGTGTGTGTGTGTGTGTGTGTGTGTGTGTGTGTGTCTGTGTGTCTGTGTGTGTGTGCATGCTGTTGGGTTTCAACTCGGTGTGACTTTTTTTTTTTTTTCCTCTTTTTTTGAGAGGCTCCAGATGGCTGAGAGACAGGTGAGCCAATTAGCGAGTCTCACTACACAGCAACATCATCACACCGGCGGAGCACGACAGCCAAACACACACACACACACACACACACACACACACACACACACACACACACACACACACACGCACACACACAACATACCAACATTCCACACGACTCCACTGTAGTGTTAACACCACCACCATAATCTGATGTGTCTCTCAGTCAGTCAATACGCCACCACGAGCTCGTCGATGTCGGACTGGATATGAAATTGATTTTACAATATGTTACGATGTTGGGAATGATGACAAATGATCCTCTAATTTTTAGCTTGTTATCAGGTCCGCCTGCGACATACAGTGCCATGCTGTGTGCCTATGGTGTGGCCCCATTATGCATGTTTCACACAACCCAGAAAACAGGCAATAATGGGCAGATTTGAATTGATTTGCTTGTGTATTCATTTATTTCCAAGGAGCCCAAAATATTTCGGCGAGCCCCGCTGACGTTCATTATAATTCTAATGAAGTCGAAATCCTCACAAACGAGGAGAGAGCGGCAGAAGACGACAAGTCCAAACACGACGACGGCAACGTCTGTCTCTCCTTCTCTCTTCAGCCCCTTGTTCTCCCTTTCTATCCCTCTTTTTTTTCTCTCACGTCATCTCTTTCGCTCCCATTTCAGGTGCTGAATATTAGATGCAGAAAATGCACATTATGCCATTAATGAGCTGTCAGCCACTGTGGAAAACACAGCCACACCTGACCCATAGACCCTCCTCCTCTCCCAGCGTCTACATGCAAACAATACCCGCACACCTATGCATCCTTATGATGCAACACACACACACACACACACACACACACACACACACACACACACACACACACACACACACACACTTATGCAGCGCCTATTATTCGGATGGCTCCTGTTTGTTTGTGTATTTTTCTTTTTGTTGAGGGATAATTGAGCAGCCATGACGGCCGCTTTCCTAATGGAAGGGGACAAATTAATCTCCCTGTGCTAATGTCTGCAAATGGAACACGACCACTCCTGCAACCTCCTCCATGCTTAACCAAACTGCTGTGAGCGAGTGTAGATAAGTGAGTGAGTGTGTCAGGATGAGGCAGATAAAAAGTCACATCTGATGATGGATATGCTTTAGGCTTTTTTTATTTAGTTATTGTCGTATACTGTACCTGAAAATATTTTATATCTATTGTTCGTCCCCGGCCTTTGGGATACTTTTTACAGCTCTAAAGGAACTAACCTTGAGTTATTTTTTTTTTTTTTTTTCAACCAACCCATGATCTGGAAACACTTGTGTTTTAGATGGTTTAGTATAGAGTTTCTGCTCCTACACGCCTGCCATGAATATAGCGTGTAAGATTTCATTTTGACGTTTTAACTCTCGCTGTTTTCAGAAATGGAGGAAAAAAAGAACATTTCAAATACATAAATAGTTACTCAAAGGACTACTCAGGGTCTTATTTCCCTGGTTGTGTCCAGCAAAGCTGAATGCATCTGTGAATATCAAAGTATTAGAGATGCACGGATCCAATTCACTCTATTTGTATCAGCGCTTATACCGACCTGACGAAGTGGACAGGGTATCGAATGAATGAAACTATGAAAATTTGTGAAAAGAGAGTACTGGTATGGGATCAGATGGGTACGCCGCAGTGGTGAAATGTAAGCAAGTACATGTAGTCAAGTACTTTACTTAAGTCCAAATGTGGAGGTACTTGTACTTTCCTTGAGTCTTTTCTTTTCATGCCACTTTCTACTTCTACTCTGCTACATTTCAGAGAGAAATATTATTATACTACATTCATCTGACAGCTTTTCGTGACTTTACAAATTAAGATTTTCACAGATAAAACACATGTATTTTATAAAATACGATGTTTTATTGTAAATTAAACTACCCAACAATATAACGGCCTACAAGTCCAGCTGAAAGGATTAGCTGATTAAACACTTAGTTGATTGAAAGAACTGTTTGGATCGTTTCCCGTTTCTAAAATGGGAGGATGTTTCTGCATTGAGTACTTTTAATACTCTAAGTACATTTCCCTGATGATACTTACCTACTTTTACTTAAGTAACATTTTCAATGCAGGAATTTTACTTGTAACAGAGTATTTTTACAGTGTGGTATTAGTACTTTTACTTAGTAAAGATCCACCGCTGTTTCGCGGACCCCTGTGGCCACAAGGATGTGGATACAGAGGACAGAGTTAAAAGTATCACAGGACAGCTAAAGATAGACAGGGTAATTGTTAACAACTGCATTTTAAAGGTAGGAATACAGATTGTTTCTTTGCAGGATCTTTGTCATCCATTTGTTGCCTTGAAAGCTTAACTTTTTTCAACTTATTTCAACTCATCTGGACTTGGGCTTGCCTTATTTAAGACTTACTGGGCCCTATCTTGCACCCGGCGCAGCGCAAAGCAAAACCCAGCGGCTGTTTTAAGACCGCCCAGGGGCCACGTTGTTTAAATAGCAAATGCACCTGCACCCATCTTTGTGCCCATAGGCATTCATTGTTATTTTAACAATGAAATGCGCCTAGGCTCGTGCACAGCGCGTGCACACTATGCTTGTTACACACACAGGGAAGCGCAGCAGCACACAAACATGCAGAAGATTACAAATAAAAATATTACGGTGCAAATCCGCCATCATAATAGCAATGCACCACGGTCCAAACGCGCCTGGCTTTTAAAGGGAATGGGAGATGACACTCTGATTGGTTTATTGCATGTTACGCCCAAAACACACCTATGATTAATGAAGACACTAAGTACAACCCTTTTGAACCATGTGCCCGGCGCCTTTTTTCTGCTGTCAAACTAGCAAAAGTAGATTTGTACACGCCCTAAACGCACCTGCGCCAGGCGCTTCACGCCGTGCGCTTAGATCGTTAAAATAGGGCCCACTGAGTCTCTAAAGACCTGGTGAAATCCCAGAACAAATATGAATAGCAATAACCACATGCAGCTGCACACCTTGAAATTATATTTATTATGCCTACACATAGAACTTCACATCAGCTTTGTAACACTCTCAACGCTTAAACCAAAAGCAAAGTGTTCAAACGGCGAGGGTGGTGACTTCAGACGTCGTGTTGTTTGCTTATGAAGACTTGGACTAAGCATTTTACAGCTGCTTCTCCTCAAACAATCTGACTGCAGTCTCTGTTCACGTTTGAACATACTGTATACATAATGGTTTGTAGAGGAAAACGTGGGGCGAGGGGCCGGTTGAATGTCATCCTATTTTCCCATCTTAATAGCCCATGATCCTGCAGCCGTTCTGCCTCCTAAGCCTCTTTCCGTGGATGACCTCCAGGGAAGATTGCGTTGCGGCTGTTTGGAGTACAGAGGAGTTGATTACGCGGCAGTGCCGGGGCTTTGTTCTAAGTGTATGCCCGTCCTTGGCTTTGTGAGAGAGAGAGAGAGAGAGAGAGAGAGAGAGAGAGAGAGAGTAAGACAGAAAAGAGATAGATGAAGAAGAAAAAGAAGAGGAATCTTATCTCTCCCATGGGGTCTCGCATCCTTTCATTGCAGATTGTCTTGGTGACCTCCTGGCCGCGCCTGGTTTATCCCAACCCTCCGCTGCACCGCTTGTTTACTGTCCCATAATGACATTGTCAATGGCAACAATACGTCCGCTTATCGCCGGGTGTCGGCCTCCACAATGGCTGAATGGCGGCGTAATGGAAAGGGAGAATTCGTCCCGTTGTCATCTTGAAGTCTTTGGAGGCGCTCTCCTACTTGTCCGTGTGTGCCGGTGAAAGATAAGATTAATTCTTCATATCACGGGCTGATTGCGGAATCTTGTATCTAATGCAATTTTTATTCTCCCCCCCCCACCCCTACACATTCACTACCCTACTTTCCTCTTTTCTTTCAAACTGCAGAGTCAAGCATTTTTTCCCCTCTCTTTGGGGAAAAAAATCTAAATAATTTATCTGTGTTTTGGTGCATTTTTCCCCTCCTGTACTTAGAGGGAGAGTGGAGAGAAAATACAGAAAGAGAAATAGAACAGAGACCGACAGGAGGAAAGGCAGATGAGAGTGTGTATTTTTAAAAAAAGAAATCTTTGAATGGGATGAACGTGAGCCGCATGCTGAGGAGAGTAAGAAAAGGGAGCAAAGGATGGCAGGAGCGAGGCGGACGGGTGGAGGGAGTGAACCCTCCCTTGGCTCTCGGCTGGAGAGGGGCCAAAGAGGAGCCTGCAGACTTTGGTAATCCCTCTTTTATTAACATGAAGCCAAGCTCAGCAGAATGTAGGCTCACAAACATAACAGAGCGGCTTCCAACTGACTGTCTTTAGGCCTCCCTGTCTTTTCCTTACGTGCAGATCTGCTTCTCTGGCATGGCTGCCCGTGTCCCACCCCTCCCATTTGCGAGGCCAGTAAGCCGCCAGTCAATTGAAACGGGCACCAGTCCGGCGCGCTTCCGCCCGGCAAGTCGAGCTCTCGAGTCTTTTGATCCTGCTTGAGTCACGGCCTTGGTGTTAGGCACAAAAAGCATCCTGCGTCCTCGCCGAGCCCAGCATGTTACCATGACAACCCCTTACATCACTCAGTGCCCCCCTTGTAGCCAATGGGCATTGACCTTTCGCTGTCAGAACGTGTTAGGGAGCGAGAGATATAGAGAGAGAGCGAGAGAGAGAGAGAGAGAGAGAGAGAGAGAGCGAAGCAGGCACTCGCCGGAAACAACAAACACAAATAGGTCATTAAATTGTAAACACAATTTAAAAAGAGACAGAGGCAGCTCGGTTTGAGTCGTGGCCTGAAGTCAGCGCCCGAGTTTGTGCGTTTCCTGTGAATGACAAAAACAAGATGCTCGTCTTCAGAAGCCATGATGTCACGGCTCGGCAGGGAGGCGAGAAGTGCTCCAAACCTATAAAATGTTCAAACGAGGATTTCATCGGGGGGCTACGTTTGGCACATACAGTACGGAGCTTCTTGATGGCACCAGTTGCCCCTCCCCGCAACCGCTAGCTTATGTCTCTCCCAGACGCTGCCATATGTCCTCCAACAGGAGCCCTTCGAACACGGGAGCACGTGCAGACAGCAGGTTTAGAGCAGCAGGCAGATGGAGACCGATACGGCCCTTCAAACTGATCCTTGTTAGAAGAAACTAATATAAAGGTCCCATATCATGCTCATTTTCAGGTTCATACTTGCATGCTGGGTTTCCAATTTTAAAGGCAACTGGATGGGCTCACAATGAAATGAGTCAAGCTTGGTTTTGAGTATTTTTGCAGATACGTTCATGCACTCATGGATTTGCTGTTTTATTCATTTGCCTTTGACTCAGTACTTCTAGATATTCTATGACCTGCATGAAAACAATGTGTGTCAGGATACCAACTTTTAGCTTTTATGGAAAATGAATATGTAGATTTAATAAAGACACAACATTGACCAGGAGTCGTTTACTTGGACTCTAGTAAAGACATTTTAAGCAAACTGTACGCATGTAAATATGCATTCTCATTATTCCAGTTACATTTGTAGTGTCACATGGTGTAAAATACACTTCCCAGCCTGACGAGAAGGAAGAAACTGATCTCCTCGGAGCACGGGAGCAACCGTCCACGTTGGTGGCTTTACATGTCAACAGGTTCTCTGGACAAATCCTGGACAAAGATGCCAGGAAAGTGCCCGCAACTCGCTCATGTTTACAAGCCCATCTGACATGTGATTCCAAAAGTTACCGAGGCGAAGAGAGAGGCAAGAAGTCTAAAGGGCAAACCACACAGGCTGTGTCACTTAGCATCACGTCATATGACACGCTGGACGTGCTATACAGAAGTAATCAATGTACATTAGATGTGATGAGCCAATGCAAGGACTGACAGTGATAAAATTGATGCTTTTATGCTGTGTCATGATGTTGTGGGATTACTCACAAGACAATCACATCTCAACATGGGAAATAGGACAGTAGCGTAGCCTCACATAGCCCCGATGTTGCTTTTGTCCAACACCACAGGGTTGTCCAGCTTGCATAGAACACAATAGGCCGAGGTATTTTGATGCATGCTTTTATTTTCATTTATTTGTTACATCCTGTGGGTGCAGCAACTCGGTACAATTAATAAAGTAACTGGCACAGGAATTTTAATTAGAACGATAGCGTTTAACTTCTGCTTCCTGAATGGGAGGACAATTGCAGCCTCTTTTTTTTTTTAAATGTAAGTATTTTTTCATGCAAAAATACTGCCTAGAGCAACTTTAATATCTGTGTCTGCAGCGACGTGAGCAATTGTCAGTTTAAATAACAAAATCATCAGTCACCATTGTCAGCCCTTAAAAAGCTGGAACATTTTGAAGAACTTAATTGTGTATGCTAATTTGAAAGCATCTCTCCGCTCTCTTTTCTTGCTCCGTATAATTACGCTCTTTACATTCAGCTTTCACTGTAATAAACCGTAAGCAACATACTGTATGACCAGTGGCTGCTGCATCTGTTTGAATTGAAACGCATGTGATCGTTATATCAGAGTGCTGGTGGCCCATATTGGGGTCTTATTTGCCACTGTTTTGTTGACACGCTCGCCACGTGTCAACATTTGTCGCCATGGCGCGCCTGTCGTCAGTTTTGGCTGAGACAAAGTGCAATGAGAGGCCGACGCGATCTGAACGGTAAACAACAGAGGCGCAAATGGGTAATCAAGTTAGAAGTTAGCAAAAGTGCCTGCTGCATTTTAATGGCGATGGCCCCCGTGCACGCCGGATAATTTAGGATTTTCAATTGTTGTTGTTTTTCCAGTGAAATGCAGGTGTTTTGTGAAGACAGACGATTTTGCCCTGTATGCCAAACATTCTAATGAAGCTCACGTACAATCCATAATTTTAACTATCCCCCCACCTGCCAGCTAGCCACACACACACACACACACACACACACACAAAGAGTACACAAACAGGCCTAGTCATAGTACCTACACACACATGCACACAATGTGCACTAATGAAGCTGTTCTCCTCTCCTCTCTTTTTCCGTTCCTGGCTCAGTGAAACATGCATAAATCATAATAAACAGAGAGATGAATTTTTAATCAGCAGCTCCCTGCCTGTGTCTTCAGCCCCGGCCTCCTATGGGGAGGAGAGGCTGTGATGTGCCAGGTATATGGAGGGAGATCTGGCAGCGCCTCCTTTGGGAGGGCTACTCACTGAGACATGCCTGTCTGGGCCGCCTCTTTCCTGGGCATGATCTGCTGGACCGGGTCGTCTCTCTGGAGGAGGGGCTGGTCGTCTGCATCTGCAGGAGGTCTAGATAGAAAGGGACATCTGAGGAGGGGGGAAGGCTTGGTAATGTTACAGCATCAAGGCTGCACAGCTGTGATGTCAATCACACCTGTTGGTGTCCATCAAGATGCATAAGCATGAATAAAATATATATTCATTTAAAAATAATTTACATTTTTTTTGCTTTTATTGTTGTTACTTGTCTTGTTAGTGTGATTGTTTGTGTGGTTAGCCGTTGCCGGAGTTAAGTTGCCACGTCACCTATCATTATGTATTTATATATATATATATATATATATATATATATACTTTTTATTTTTTTATTATATAACACCGGGTGTATAAAATTTAAATATAAAATAAAATGATTGAAAGATCTTGATGGGAAACTCAACAAACCACGTTGCCAGGTTGGCAAAAAAAATATTTTGGTAAATAAATCAGAGGGCCCTTATAGTTCATCAATTCATACCAGGAATTATGGGTATTTAAGGTTTCAGGGGCCTTGATGAGTTTTTCTACAGAATTTTCTGAAAAGGATTTAGTCTATCGTTATAGACATACAGTATAGTCCAACATTTTGCTGTACATTTTTGAAAAGCTTAGGTGAGAATTGGATGACGGAGTTGTGGGAGGCTTGTTAATATCACAGCATCTAAGCTGTGCAGCCATTGATGCAGCTGCAAATAAAAGGTCAATCAAAATACCACGTCTCGTTCCGATTTCGCAAGATCATATGCACAAATCAAATATACATTTTTGTGAGACTTAATGAGACCAGAACTGCTCAGGGGCCTGGGAATAATGACAGGTACTGGAGATATTGAAAATGTTTATGATATACTAATATCTTGTTTTGAGGTTATTTATACTGTCTCTCTCTTAATAAACTGTGAAAATTCAGTGCACGCTTGACTTAATGTTGAACTTACCCTCTTTCCCTTGGGTCAACATGACTTTACTATGATGTGCACGATTTATTTACCTCATAAAAACTTCATGAGAGCCGAGTTATGGTTGGTTTATTTTCCACTCCGTCTCCGGCTGTACGTTAACATCAAGAGTGTGGGCCGGCTGGAGCTGTGACAAAAAACACAGAGATGATGCGATGCAGTCGTTGTGAAATGGCGGGGCATTGTTGGCACGGCACTGTGCCCAGACTGGGCCAGGCCCAGCGGCCATGCAGGCAGTCCAGAGCTGGACTGGAGCTAGGCTGTTCCAGAGCTGTAGTATTAGACTCAAATAGGCCCACAACATAACAACGTGAGCTGAGCTGTCACAGGGGATTACTTCAGCTAGGCAAGCCAGCGGGGTCTCCACTGCTCTTCTGCTCTACCAGAGAGAGAGTGGAGGTGTGCATGTGTGTGTGTGTGTGTGTGGGGGCTGGCTGTTTCTGTGTGAAGGAAAAGGGAACAACGGCAGAGTCTGAGAGGAACAAGGCGGCGAGACAGAGAAGCAAAGAGAGGCAGTGAAAACGGGAAGAGAGAAAGAGAGGATAAAAGAAGAAAAGGAAGAGGAAGAGAGAGTGCAGCTTGTAGCCTGATAAGGTGCATTTATTGGTTTGTAATGTTGGAGCACTCGTCCGAGCTGGGCTTTGTGGCGGGGGGAGTGTGTGTCGATGGCGTGTGCTGCCCCCCTCCTGCAGCCGTCAGCACAGGATCCATGGGGACCAACGAGCTGCTGCTGAGGTATACACATACACACACACACACACACACACACACACACACACACACACACACGCACGTGGTCACCCATTCTTCTGACCCAGATGCTGTGTTCGTGCATCCCTCCCAGGGATTGTTACACTTCCATCTTAGCTGTGGTGTTGAATGGTTGGTTTTGTATCAACAATGTGAGCATTTTTATATGGAGGAGTGTGTGGAAGGGGGGGGAGGAACAACAAAGGTGGGTAAACAAAGTACAGGTGCTGGCTTATTCCTTCATTTGAGAGGATTTGACGTCTGGGGTGGTTGCTCCTAACAGCTTTTACTGTAATGCCTCCTACTTTGCACTCTTGTCTCGGTGGTGTTGTTGTTGGATGGCGGGAGATGTTCCCCAGCTTTCCTTGCAACAGTTTGCCCAGTCGAGCGTAACATCCGACGCTTGTACTTCTCCTTTTTCTTTTTCTTTTTGTTCACGCTCTCTGTCTCTCTGCCTTCCTCTCTATTCGAACCTCCTCCTGCTGTGTTAGCAGCATTGTGTCCGGGACAAGCAGAGAAAGTAGAATTCAAATGACATATGGCCATCAGCAGCTCTATTTAAATGAAATATCCAGCATTTCATTGTCATTCACCTTTGACACCATGGCTACATCTTAGTTCTTTTTTATTTATATACAGTATTGTGTTTGACTTCCTGCTTATTTACATTTTTGTATTATTCCACCCACATATGCATGAATATGTATCATGTATATTCTTTTTCTTGGTGTAAAGCGTTGGAGTATCTCATGGTGTCAGACTCTGAAGCTTCTACTAATAGAATTCTGATACCATAAAGTTTTTTAAAGTCACAGATTCTTACAATCTTTACACTCACAAACACACTAATATCTGCCTATTATCTGCCTAATTGTAAAGATAATGCTTAATTCACCTGAGATTGTTCTGTTTGTGGGTTCCCCGCCCTCATCACTTGTGTGATGGGGGCGGGGCTCTGTTGCTACTCTCTGATGTCAGATATTTGTTTTGGCACTGTTGAAAAATGAACCATCGGATGATAGTTTGGGGGTTGTTTGCATTTGTGACGCTCATTCATTTATAAATATCAGTTTTTTTCTTCTTCTAACTTTTACTTTGTAATGTTGTAGACTTTGAGTCCAAGTTTTCAGTTGCTTTAAAACACTAGAAAACGTGTACATCTTGAAGGCTTTTGGCAGATTTATTTAGACATTGATTCGAATTTCAGTCAGCGTTCAACTCCAAAGGTAAAGGTCTTTAAAAAACAAACTTTTTTTGGGTGTGTTTTATGGATTTGCAGAGATAGATGGGACGGCATTCCTATCTAAGACCGGAGGCGTCCACTCGACCGAAGCAGGATTTGACATTTTCCAAGGCAACTAACAGAGCCAGTGTCTTTATTTATTTTGATTCATTCAGGTCTGGCTCATTTCTTGTATGTTTTTACACACAAACGGAGGGATGATGGATGATGATATTTTGTGTGATCTCCCCTCCTGTTGCATAAAAGATTGAGACAAGCGTCTGCTGCGCAACTGATCACGAAAGACAGTCATGCTGAGGTTGACTTGTTTTGCAACAAGTCAACATATTTCATTGACGTTTGCAGGTAGTAATTTATTGCACCATAATTTACTGACTGAATCGGTGAACGCTTCATTGGGTGACAAATGAAACTGCTTTTGAGGCATGCTCTTCATTTGCAATTTCCCGTTGAAAAACATGACTTTGAACGGTTTCCGCATCAGGCAGTTGCTCCGAGCGACAAAAAAAACACGGCGGGGGCGGGGGGGAATTTTCCAGAGGTTTAGCACATGTGTGGGACAGTAGAGTGACTGTAGTTGGGTTGAGGCAGCAGTGTACATCAGAGGACGGATACCTTTGTAGTGGAAAAAACAGTCAATACAGTGTGCAGTCAGAACAGAAAGATTGACATTTTCATTGGTCTGTACTCCGGCACATTGGAGATGGAATGAAACAATGACTATGGGGTTAAAATGCTGACTTTCAGCTTTAACTTGAGGGTGCTTACATCCATAAAGGGTCAACAGAGTTGGATACCGAGTCCTGGGCAATGATTCTAAATAAACAGACAAGGCTAGTCTTGAGGGCTAAACATTGTAATATTCTTGAATGTTTAATATACCCATCAGATTCACCTGCTGAAGACCAGACTAGAGGCAAAACTTCCTGTTAAACAAGCAGGAAGTAAAGATGGCAGCTGTCCAGGCCTGGCAGGGCATCACCAGGGACCAGAACCAAGCTTCTGCTGATGTCACTCAAGATTTAACACCAAATATTAAACGTTTAAGTGACTTTTTTTTTTAACACCTTCAAATGAAAAGATGACAGTGGAAGTTCATTGATTTTACACATCATGATCAGTTCACTCATCCCATCCCCTGGAGTTCTACTCACTGTATAATGTATGTTGCTCTGAAGGTTGCTTTCTAAATACTTAAGTGATACCTCCTGTATCTTGGCTTTGGCTTTGGCTTGGGGGGGACTGCAAATACTTACGCTTGCACTACAAACCAGGCGTTGCAGAGTTTGAAAGATGTGGTGTTTACCAGACAGGGAGACAAAAAGAAGCCATCAAGTTGCATTAAAGAAAGTGACAATTCTTTTTAAATCTGTCTCCTGCAAGTCCTTCAACTTTCCTTTGGGTTTGCTGGCGGTTAAACCAAGCGTCCCCTCCCACTCACCCCACACAGTGTGCCTAACTAATGGTGCGGAGGTTATTAGTCTTCTATTAAGCCGGTTGGTTTATAGTCACTGCCTCTTCCTGCCATTTAGGCAGATGGGTCAGGGCATGGCCATTAAACTACCCATGCCCCCCACACACACACACACACACCCTCCCTCCCAACCCTGCCTCCCAGCCTTCTTGAATCTGCTAAACCAAGCCGTCGTTGCCTCTGCGAAGGGAGCGCACCTCGTCTCCGCTACAGCGATTTAATCTGCCGAGCACCCTTTCAATCAAAGAGCGTCAGGCGGGGCCGCTCCCGACACGACTCTGATACAATGCATGGACACACACGTACAGGAAGTGGGGGCGTGGGGGGGGGGGAAATACTCACGCACGCACACGTGGGCCGTATGCCCAGGCGCGGATCGATACTCGCAATCATCCAGGTGATAATGGCCGCAGGTTTATCGGCCCCTGATTCACACCATGCTATCATCACCTTCACACAGTCACACAATCGGGGGTGGGGAGGGGGGAGGGGGGGGATCTTGGAAAGGACAGGGTGCATATGTGAAAGAGAAGGGAGGGAACAGAGCATGGGAGCTTGCAGGTACATGAAATGTGTGAATATGTGCGTGAAATGAATTGAAATGGGTGTGAAAGTGCATCTATTTGCGGGCGGATGCGTATACACCTCCCTGTGTGTGCGTGTGTGTGTGTGTGTGTATGCATGAGTGTATTTGCAAATGGTTAACTTCCATGTGCAGGTGATGTGTTGTATTCCTCAATGTGTGTGTGAGTTTGTGCACGTACAGTACAGCTGTGTGTGTGTGTGTGTGTGTGTGTGTGTGTGTGTGTGTGTGTGTGTGTGTGTGTCTCAGTTGTTATCAGAATGACACCATCCTGCTCCCTCTCCTGCAGCCCCAGAGGATCAGTGGAGCTGCACCAGTTTCAAATGAAAATAAATGAGAGGCAGTGACCACTACTGCCTGGGTCCCACTTTAATGAGGAAAAGGAGCAGAGAGGGAGGAGAAGGAGGACAGAGGTGGAGGAGGGAGGGGACGGTGGGGAGGGTAGGGCAAACGGGGGTGCCGAGAGAGACGACTGGAGAATGGGGGGGTAGTGATGTATGGAGGGCCCTCTCTCTCTCTGTCACCAATGCGATGGCCAATTACAGTTGGAGCGCGCTCCGATGCACTGCAGGTGGAGCGTGCAGTGTTTTGTAGTGGCCGGAGAATATCCCTCCATCCTCCATTTGCATTGAGAGGAGAAATCCCTGCACAGTGTACAACTTAGAGCAGCTTTGGGGGTTTTACTGTGCCATTCAGTAGAACTGCATTCATGTCGTACACCATTGTCGGTCTGGATTGCACTATACAAGTGTATTACTTACACCCTGTCCAGCTAAAACCATGTATCTCCAAATATAGGGGGTTTTCAGTTCTGAGATAAACTAAAGGAAAATATGCTCCGTTACGGAGTTTTGTTCTACTTCTCAGGCCAAATAAACCCACTGATAAGTACTGAAACATTGTTTTTTGTTAAGCCTGTCTACACCTCTTACAAACGTTTAAAAATCAGCCAAAGTAGGGTGTAAAGTGTTCAACGGACATGGCTCTGCGCTAAGCTAGCTCAGTAGCTCCCCGAGTTGACTTGCTAACAGTATAGAGAGCCGTATGCACTACTATTTGGGAGCGTAAACACTTTTTGCTGACAAATAACGTCAAAATCTTTGGTAATGATGTCATCAAATAGGGCGGAGTCATCTTGCCAAACTCACTCCAGTTTCAAAGGTGTTGTACTCCGAATACTGAAAGAGAAGTGGTCTGGGATTGTCTCCACATAGCTCTCACAGACCGTTCCCCAACGCGCCAAATACTGACGCCTTGTCACGGCCCTTGGCGTCTGATAGCGACGCACAAGGCACTCACGTGCACACGCTGCCAAACCAGCAATCAAAACAAAGAACAGGGAAGCTTGGATTACAACACACACAGAGGGAGTGTGACTTAATTCCCCGCTCATCTTTACATAGCAAATAGAGTTTACGGCTATATTTAGGGGTTTTTAGTGTTCTGATTGTAGAGTGCAGCCCCTTTAAACTTCCCTAAACCGCATTTAAGATTTTTTTTTATTATATGTTTCTCCATTTGCAGTGTCTATGAATGTGTAAAACCTAAAAAAAATATATATTTTTCTTTGCCCACTCTTTAAAAAATCTACTGTTAATCTCTTGATGCTCAAAGCAAGGCTGTTTGTTTTTGGTTCATGAAAGGTTGACATGTTGGAGATACAAGATGGAGAAGGTAGAACATCTATTACAGTGTGTATAGCTTTTGTCAATAGAACCGGCTGCCTCTTTATAGAGAGGGAGTTAGGCTTTCTGTTTTATAATCTTTGTACAACAGTTGCCCCAAATGGCATTAAGAGGCTGCTGTTTGAATTAATTTTTTAGCATAGACCAGATCTACACCATGTCTCGCTTAAGGCTGAAAACATGTTTTTAAAATTAAAGCTTTACTAAATGTTTTATGATTTTGCACAATAGCGCCACCTGAGCAGAAGGTCAGAAGTCTGAACTGCAGGATTTAGTTTTGATGCCCATTAACAGAACAGATGTGGAGTAGTAACAATATTGCTTCTTTTTTTATTTCTGCTGATAATAAAGAAACCCATCACCTCCTGCATGGCACTACAATTACCCGCCAGTATCGAGTACAAAATGGAGGGGGAAAATGGCAATTTTTAAGGCTTTTGAATTAAACTAAATACTACGCTGTAAGGAGTTGAACTACAAAACTCGGCTTGATGAGATCCTTAAAAGTCCCACAGGAGGAAGACTGTTATCAAACCAATACCAGGCCAAATTCATCCTGTTGAGAGTTGGGAGAAACAGGATTTTCCCACGACAGCAGCGATACGTTTCTACTTCAGCGCGGCTGAGCGTTGTCCAGTCCAATCTAGCAGAGACCCATTAAAACTAGCAGACAGCAGCACAGTACAGCTGGGAGGCCTCTTCAGGGGCAGAGGACACCGTGAGTGTGTGTGTGTGTGTGTGTGAGGGGCAGAGGACACCGTGTGTGTGTGTGTGTGAGAGAGAGACAGAGAGAGACTCACACTGTAAGTCATGTCGAGACCAGCGGTGCAGACATTAGTGTGTGAGGGTCACTGAACAGGTCAGTAGGTGTTTGCTCGACAGTGTTGTACTTGATCGGAATGTCCTGTAACACAGAGAGTGTGTGTGTGTGTGTGTATGTGTGTGTGTGTGTGTCTACATGTACATGTGTGCATAAGCGTCAGAAGCATAGGATGTTTTTAACCCTATCAACCAGTCAGAACTCCTCCTCCGAGTCATAACGAAATGATCGGGACTTACTCTTTGCGGTTTGCATATCCATAAATCCACTAAACAATATACAAAAGTTACGCCTTACAACTTCAGATGCACTTTTTGTCACTCATGATGGGAACCTTGGTGGCCAAAATAACAAGACAAAAACAGAATGGAGTGGCTTATTTTTGGTTTTACACTATCATTATTTCTGGCAGTATTAAGATATAGTATTATAATTAACACATTGCCATTTGAGATGGAGTGTTGTCAAACATCGCTTGGACTCGCCGGTGCGTCTTTTGTCCTCAGAGGGTTAAATAAAGACTGCAGATGCCGATCCTCTTCGACTGAAGGTGCTGGAGTGCTTGTTTAAACAAAATGAAAAAGCACTGCGGCCCAACCACAGTGTGCTGGAGTTTGTGCGTTGTGTGTCAGCTCATGTGCAAAAACAGGTCAGCGAGCATTTAAAGGCTGCAGCCCCACACAGGTAGAGCCGGGAATCCATGCTAACTGGAACACAGTGTCCTAACCAGAGTCCCATAACCAACCCGAGAAGGAGAGAGGGAGTGAGGGACAGAGGAGGAGAGGGAACGGGACCGATGAAAAGCATGAAAGTGGTGGAGAGAGAGGAGGGCTGGAGAGAAAATACGGGAATGAGGTTTGAAGATTGAACAGTGAGTGGCAGCGCGAGTGATGGAGAGAGTGCCAGAAAGAGATGGAGGGGAGTATCCATCCACTCCATCTCTGTTTTTTGTTGTTGTTTGTCTAGGGCCCTGCGCCTGATGGAATAAGAAAGTAGAGGAGAGACTATATTGGGACGTATCATCCTTTTTATTTAGGAAGTGATTCATCCGCAAACACACACATACACTAACACACACACACACACACACACACACGTAGTGTAGAATATACACGGATCAAAATGTGTTTGGGTGCTGAGGATGAGCGGTAGCAGTCGGGATCAGTCGGGTTTCGGGCTCCTCACATGTCCACTTAGGCTCAAACGCAGCTGCTTGCATTTCTGAATTATTCATGAGCCCTTCATTAAATATTCACGTGTGAAAAGCCGGTGCCATCAGCTACCCACAATCCTCTCCTCTAAGGGAAAGACGCAAGCAGGAAGCATAGAGGCCTGGATGATTGTTTACAGTGTCTGATAGATCGGGGCTGCTTAAGGATTCTTTTTCTTTTTAATTTGCTCTGTGAGACCACCTATTTTTGGTCCTGTCTCTCTTTGTCTCTTTCTCTTTTTTTCCTCACCCCCACCCTGTCTCCTCTGCCTCCGCCCTCCCCTCTCCTCCTTTCTAAGTGATCGATTTGTATTGTTCGGGCAGCTGAGCCGCCCGCGCCACCCCCCCCACCAGCCCGAGGTGAGAGAGATGAAGGCGGAGAGACGACAGAAATAGCTAGACAGAGGGAAGAGGCGAGAAAGACGAGTCGGAGAGCAAGCAAAAGGGCAGAGGCAGATCTTGCCATGAGCGGGATCTGGGAGAACATGGGGCCCCAGGGTGAAGAGATGGAGGGATAGGAGAGGTGATGGGTGAGGGTGGGAAAAGTGCAGAACAACACCAACAACGGGGGGGAGAGATATTGGTGAATGAGGCCCAATGTATGCACGGCTCCGCTGTCATATGGAGGGCACAAGGTCAGGATTTATCTTCCAAAGACCTCCCTGTTTACATTCACTACTTTTACCTGTTGGTCAGGGTCAACGTGTTTTTATGAAAGGAAGAAAAACTCATCCTATTCCGCCACTTGAAGACTTTTCTTTTATAAATAGTAATATCACTGATTCAATCATCTGGACTTTTATAAAATAATATATATATTTGATTTGGACAAGTGCTTTAGGTTTTCGATGGTTTTGCTTTTTGAATCAACAGCTTTTTCTCCTGGAAGTGCAGTATATGTATATTTTTTTAAAATCCAGAGCAAAACCTTCCCAGTAATGTGTACACATAGCTGCACACTTGCTAACGTGCATCATATTAAATGCAATATTAAACAGCTGCAACACAAATTGCATAATAACAACTGTCGGTTTCACATGACTACATTGGAAATTGAGTATGTTCATGTTTTATTAATGGATGGATGCATTTTGTTTGGTGAACAGGAGGAAAGCATTTGTTTGGAATTCAAAGCAAATGAGGAGATCTGATTGCACGATTGTTTACCAGACGTACGCGAGGACATGTCTACTCGCTTCGAACCCCGATGCATTTCCACTGCGGCAGCTGACGCGCCTGCACATGGTGGGACAGGTGTTCGCAAGCCTTTGGCAAACACAGAGGAACGTACACATGCAGTTTCTCCCTATATCTCCTCTCATTACCCGTGACGCTCAATCGTGATTTCCATTAAAGTCTCTCATGTTGTAATAGTAGTCAGCGCTGTCGTCAGCTTGGTTTTCAGTGTAGAATAAGGTGCGAGATGGTTGAATTTCTTCGAAGTTGTTCGCATGGGCAATCAATAAGCAATCGCCTACCTGGGATACCAGTCGTGACACGGCTGAGTCAGCTCACCCAAATTACAAAAATACAGTGATATCGAGCCATGTGAATAGTTTTTGGTTTTATTTGTCCAGGTGTCGAGATATCTTATCTCGAGAAAACTGGCCCCGTTTACACTTGGTTTTTAAATGTGTTTCGCTGATCCGAAAACAAGTGGAAAACCAAGACACATCGCCGTTCACACCTGTGTCTATCATGCGTCTCCAGCTGACGGCTTGTGTTGAGATTTCGTTGCTGCCTATGTCACTTCTGCTAGGAGGACAAATATCCGCGCACAGTTATTACGTCAACACTCTCGCCAGGAATGTTAAGCGTGATTTATGGTTGTGCGGAGGCTCAATGCAGAGCTTTCGCCGTAGCCTAAGTAAAAGGTGCTGTAGGTAGGATTGCAAAGATCCAGGACTTACCCAAAGAATGTTAACATCAACAACTTCTCAGTCCCTCCTCCCCCTTTTCTGCTAAAGCCCAAAACGGTCTCCTAAGCCCCTCCCCCCACAAGGGAGAATGAATGCGTGTCCATGAGCAGTGATTGACACGCAGTTAAACACCCCCCCTGGCCCTGATTGGTGCATCTGAACCGGGAGCTGTGGATTTTTGCAAATCGCACTACAGGCTGTAGGTGGAGCCAGAGGAGCCAGATTCTTTTTTTTTTCTTTTCTTTTTAATGACCTGCTTCATGTAGTTCTACTGGAACATAGGGTCAGTTTCAGCAAATATGACAGAAAGTTAGTTGTATAAGTCTTACCTACTGCACCTTTAAGTGGCATGGTACTTGTTGTCATGTCTTCTCTTATTCTTACCGTGTGTGATGCTGTTTTCAGTTCATAAGCGTGTTGGTTTTGGGTTATCAGCCGTCCTCTGAAACAACAGCCATGAGCATTAACTCAGTCCTGAACATGAATGCCTGCGATGGGAACGCAGCTGATTGTGATGCAGCAGTTGGTTAAATAACGTTCCGGACGACCTCCTGTTCTGTGAAGGGGGTCAAGTTCAGTGAAACATGCAGCATCGTCCCCTCTCCTGGGAACACTGCAAGCCCCGAAGCACTGATGTTGGATCAGCCTTTCCCATCCATACTCTGACCTCGGTCCTTGCAAGCAAACATTGAGACTGACCCCCCGGAGCAGAGCCGCGGGCCAAGTCCCACCCACGCCATACACTTACCGCGCTGTATGTGTGCATACTGAGCACTTTTTTTTTTTCATCACATTGACCCAGATACTCATATTCTTCCCCCAGAGAGCCACCTCTCTCAGTCTAAGAGAGGCTCATTATTTTACTGGAGTGCCTCCCCTCTTTTCTCCTACAGAGGAGGGAGGAAGTGAGGCCGACATGGTAGACGTGCTGCATTCGGAGCCCACTCCGGTTCCACAGGGAGGCATACTGGAGCCACGCAATTAACGCAGCGTAAAATAGAGTCAGCATATTTGCAGCAAATGATGGGCTAGTTCATTATTGCGAGGCTATCCCCATGCGTAATTGCACCTCTCCAAAATTTGGCTAACTCATTTGATTGTTAATCACCTAACTGGCCATGCTTTTATTAAGGCACCACACTGAAGCATGTGTGATATTCTGTTCTAACAGTCTGCCGTTTATATGCTCTAAATCACTATTGTGAGTGTTATTTCAGCTATCAATGAGATCATAAAATATGAACCAGAATATGAAGTCCAGTTTGACTAAAGATGTGTTGGTTTATCAAAATAAACTGCACAGTGCTTTATAATACTATGAGACATTTTACAAGTCTGGAAAATAATCACAGTGATGTTCGCTTTCCCCAGGACAACAAAGTAATCTACTGGGAATGCGCGCGGCCAACACACATTAAGCCAGGTTTTTGCTGGGCAACTCTGCAATTTTTAGTTGGAAGCCGTCAGCGTTAGCACTGCTGCTGCATCCACACAATGGCCAAATTGAAATAAACGAAGGGCCTGCAGGTTCCCCCCATCAGTCATGGTCCAAATTTTCTCCTGACCAGTGCATACAGTAATTATTTTTTTTGACTTCCCCTAACCAGAAAACCTGATTGAGATTTTAAGAAAGTATTTTTTTAAGAGCACCCTGTCCACAATAAGCAACAACTATGGCTTACGGACAAACAACACAAGACCATGTCATTACTGTCATTACAGTTTTCGATTCAACTCTATTGTCATTGCACATGTCACAAGTAGGGTTGGGCATCGTTTCGATTTTAACAATTCTGATTCCAATTCCGATTCTTCCTTTTGTTTCCGGTTCTTATCGATTCTCGATTCCGATTCTTTGAGGGGTGGAGTCGAAACAGGCACATGCTTATTTCACAGATAAGAGGACATTTTTATTTTGATTCGATGGTGATTTACAGTTTTATTGGGCTTTTTCAACCACGCTGTAGAGCGCCGCTTACTGTGCTTCATGGCTGCAACACCACAAGCGCCTGGCCGCTACGGAAACCAAAAATTGGTATTTAATTTGGAACAGATGGTCAGATTGGAAACCAGTTTTTTCTCAAACGATTCCAATAAAGAAACGATTCCATTGGAAACGTGATTTTTTTTAAACGATTCCAAGTTGAAACCGGTTCTCAATGCCCAATACTAGTCACAAGTACATAGCAATGAAATGTAGTTAGTGTCTAACTAGAAGTGCTTTAAGCAGTGAATTAATTACATATGCTGCAGTATATACAGAGAACAAGGTATGAAATGATATATAAATATAATACAGTTTGAGCAACGTTTAGGGAAATCTCTTTGTGGTCTTCAAATAGACTGTGTGGTCCACTGTATACTACTTGTTAAGGGTTAATGACAACGGTATCATCTTCAAAATGATACTTGGAAAAAAAGGTCTTTATTGCTCTTTCCACAGAATTGAACAGTTGAGCTGAGTTACAATCTGACAAGGGTAATAAGAAAAGAGAAGAAGTTCTGTGATTGATGATCTACAGTAAAGCGAACTCACCCGGTACACCGATATTATAGGCCACTTGTCCAACCCACCCCAGCTCCCACTCACTCACCCTACACCTTCACACTTTCACACAGCTTAGGCTAGACAGACAAACGTTCACAAAGGCACAAAAAAAAACAACGTATGAAAATAAATTGACAGGTTAAAAAAAAAATTCTATTTTTAAATGAGAAAACTGCAACGTTGGCTGGAAATGCTTAAATATGGTGAAGATGATTGTCTGATGAGCAAGAATATGACAGTTAGATACCATATGGTTAATTATAACCTGTGAATACAGGGTCGGCCCATGGCAAAGACGGTGTAGGCAAATCCCCGGGGTGCTAGCAGTCCAAATGAGCAAAGAAAAGTTAAAAAAATCATAAGAAAAAACGTCAAAAAAGCTAAACAAAAAAGCGACAAACGTGGAAAAAAAACCTGACTAAAACATCCACACAAAAAAAAATACGGGTAACACTTTACTTGAAGGTATCTACATAAGAGACATGACACTGACATGAACACATGAACCCTAACCCTAACTCTAACCATAATTTGTCATGACAAAAACCGATGTCATAAACGTCATAAACGTTTATGACTTGTTTATAATGTTCATGACAGTGTCATGTCACTCTTATGTAGATACCTTCAAGTAAAGTGTAACCAATACTTCAAAATAAGCGACCAAAATGTCAAAGGGGAACTAGCTGAAATCTTGCCTAGGGCACCAAATTGGTTAGGGCCGGCTCTGTGTGAATAAGTGGATATATTGTGTTCGAAGGTGGTGAAGAACATCTAAATAGAATGAATTTAAGATACCTTCTATGTAACGATTATGTAGATTAAAGACGTGTGCTTGTGCCCCATAATGAGGGCTAACGGTTAGAGACATCCAGCTATGGCTGAGGTGACCTAATGGTTAAAGATCAGCTGCAGCGTTCTATGCGCCACGCCTCCCCCGGCTCGGCACCTGGTTCTCCAACAGTCCGGCAGTTGCGCTGTTGCAGAGCGGTTTTCCAGACAGGACCGGGGCGGAAGAGGAAAAAGCCGGATAAGCGAATGGGGGAGAGGAGGAAGAGAATGTGACAACTGCTGGATGCGGACAAGAGAGTGTGTGCGGCTGGCTACACTTGCCTTTGAGGGAGGCCCTTCTCGGCTCTTGCACCTGTCCCTCTCCGTCTCCGCGGCCAGGCGCAGTTTGGGCGAGAGCGACGCTCCTTTTTATTTATCAGGCAGGGCGCGCAGCGGCGGAGGCGCACAAACACACACACATACACACACACACACATACGCGCGGAACTGTACTCACACACATACATAGGCTACACAGCCAGGGCAGGCAGGCAACATGACTTCATCCTACAATCTGGAATTTCTGCCCGATATGATGGTGGAGAGCCGCCTGCTTGTTCCCGGAGACAGAATGTGAGTTATTTCTTTACCCCCCAATCTCTTCCTTCTTGTGCGCTTGTGATGTTTTGTGTTTTGTGTGATCTTTACTGTCCTGGGGAAAAAAGAGAGGCAGCTGTCCGGTGTGGAAATGTTGCTCCGCTGCTGGATATGTAACTGGATTTGGGGAGGGGGGGGGGGGGGGGGTCACAATCAACGCTATACAGCCTGCGTGGATGTATCTCTGTGTTTAATTGTGTTCTAGTTATGGCTTGTTGTTGTTAATATCCGTCGATAAATTGTACGGGGATCGCAGGAGCGCCCCGAGGACTGTTATCAGCGATAGACAGGATGGTGATGAATGAACGCCATTATGGGTGAATTAATGCCGTGAATAAACCTTGTCTTGATGAAGCTGTTATTATCTGCTACATCAAATTGTTGTACTGTAGCCCGTCAGGTCGACTCTTTAGAGCATTTTTTTTTTTTTTGAGCATCGGCTTCTCGTTCCGTGGAATAGAGGAGGGGAAGTTGCTTTGATTTGCGGCAGCCGCCCTTTATAATGTCTCTGGCTCTCGCTGGGCTGGAAGCGGTCGGTTTCGGGACTGTGCAGCCGGCTATGGGAGCGCACCATGCTGAGACACAAGACCACAGAGTCGATCTCTCTATTCTCTCTGTTGGTTGAAGAAAAAACGGGGGCTGATCTCATCCACATTATTTAACTCCACTAGAGGCGATTTTTTCTTTTTTGTTTTTTTGTTTTTTGCGCCTTCACAGCATGTTATTCTCCACACTTTGGACACTTGGATGAAATGCATCGGAAGGCATTTGAAAAAAAAAAAAAAAAAAACACAGACACAGAGGCATTGAGAGCATACAGGAATGCGTGGAGGACTCTTATCCCGTGTGTTTCAATTGGATTTGCTGTAATTCAGTTAAATTCCGGGATTTCTAGAGCAGGGACAAAGGGAGGTTTTCATTCCGACATCATGGTCATGCGTTTTTTTTTTTTTTTTTCTCTTCTCCACAGTGCATGTCCCACTTATGTCCCCTCAGCTCACAGAGCCTAGTTGTTGATGGATCATGTTCTTTTTTTCCCAGCAGAGGAAATGCACTGTGCTGTAGTAGTTCTTCCTTTAATCCTCTTATGAAGGTCTTTTTTTTCTATCAGTGTACAGTATGTTAACTTCTGGTGACTCATGGTGTAAAAGAACAGAACAAACATAATAACACTGTGTGTGTGTGTGTGTGTGTGTGTGTGTGTGTGTGTGTTGTGTGTGTGTGTGGGAGGTTTTATGAAAAAACAGATTTAGTAGACTCATAATGCAAGGCCTTTTTACGATAGGCCTGCTGCAGAAATATCACCAAACTTATAAAATCCTGCCGCAGCGGGAGATGAACTGTGAAGTTGACTTACAGTACCATAAAATATCATGTTTTTATTCTTTTTTTGTAAACTCACTCACTCGCCAGAGATCCAACCAACCAACCTTCTGATTGGTAGGTGACCGCTCTCTACCACCTGAGCCACAGGAGATCAAAAACACCAACACGTGTTTCATATTATAGAACTGCTTGAATACCAGATTTACTCATATTCCTGTTTCCACCATGATATAAGGCAAGGGCGCGCACTTCACCCCGTGGAGTCTCCCTCCATTGACTCTACATCTAGTCTATTACCCTGATGCTTTAGCGATGAGACGGCTTTCTCATTAATCAGTGTCATCGCCTCTGACGGCGTACGACCGGCGGGGGTGGACAAGGAAGCCATCATACTCCCAGCCGCCCTTCCCTTTCTCCCCCTGATGTGTCTTGCATCACCAGTTGCGGGTATATCTGCCCTGCAGTGAAGGATTTATGAATAATATGTGTCGCCGGCATTAGACAGGCCTATTTGTGCCCTCTTACCCAGCCGGTGAGGAGGCGGACAGGTTGAACCAGATAGCGCTTATGGAGATGACACTTTGTGTTTACGTGAACACGCCTCTTGAGCCCAGCTGTTTAGCTCGCGAGAGGTGCTCTTGCTGAACTTTTGATCGTGTTGTTTGTGTCATTGTGTTTAATGGCACTGTTTTCCAGTAGCAATGTAAAAATTGGCATTCGTGCCGGCACCTGAACTTCCTTCCAGTGGAATTGGCTGCATTCCCTTTCCAGGCCTTGCTGCCAGCCCCTAACAACATCAGACATGACGCTGAAATAATATGAGAACTAAGTGGAACGTACAATCTAATCTCTCTCTATACAGTTATTTCAGTGCTGGGAACAGGAAAGTGAGAGATTCAGGAAAAACATGGAGCAGGATCTCTGCCCTTTACTTTCTACTCTAACTCCAACTCTGAAGCCTAGGCTCGGGTCGCTCTCTGGGAAATATGTGACCCCCCCTCACCTCCTTCGACACTGTGTTGAATCCTGGTACAAATCTATAAGGTTCAGGGTCTATCACACTTCTAGGCTGCAGGGGGGGCAGGATTTAGCAATGGTTTCTTACACACGGCAATGACTGAATATGTAGCCAAAATACATAAAGAACACAAGGTTGCTAACTTTAAAAAGTACACAGTGGGCAGGGGGAAACACGAGACAGACTCGCAATAATGCTTGAAAATGCCACATTCTTGCCAAGTGTGTACACAACCCGCCACCGACACAGACAACCCATTGCTTCTCTCGGAGGGAAAATGTATATCACTGATTCTCTTTACGACCACCCCACCCACTCATATCTTTCTCTTCGCCTTCATGACCCCCTTCCAAGCCTGAAAAGACACAAATCACAAACCCAACAGCTGAGAGAGTCCTGTGACATACAACATAGGGTTCTCTTGAGAAATGTATAAGAGTTGTCTGTGTGTTTAGATGAGGGGGTGGGATGGACAGAATGCAGAGTTTTAGAGGGAGGGGTGAGAGAAGGCTTGTCTGCTTAGTATTAACTTCGGTACACTGATACCACCAAGTTTCATATCATCTATTTTAAATTTGAATGTTGTGTCCAAAACAAAAACCTCTACTGCATGTTACTCTCATCAAACCTGTGATAAAATAAAACCCATGAAAATAATAAGTGGATACCTTACTATGTGAATTAACAGACCTTGAGCCAAAGATCACTCAACAGGAAATTACAATGTGGCAATCTCAAGAATAGCAAAATCAGTCATTCCCTTCAGTATTTCAGCAAAACAAATAGTCAAAATGGAAGAGTATTTGAACACTCTACACACTATACATCTGAAATAATGTTTTTCATAATGGACCCTGGTCAAACCGAATAAGCCCTTAACCTCAGCAATCTCAACCTCAGTTTGGAAGATTGCAGAAACATTTTATCTTCTCAGTCAGACTTTAGTCCAAGGCTGCAGAGTGTCCCTCTACAAAACCATTACAGCATTTACCCTAAGTCTTTCTGCTTTTTAACATTGCATTAAGTTATTGCAAAATAATACAAAAAAGCTGAAAGCTGCATCTATATTTTCCATTAAAAGCCAGGAAAAATGTGCTCATTCCTGGTGGGTCTGATGCAAATCAATTCAGGTTAAGATATTCACATGGAAAGTCAATTGAGCATTGATCAAATGCAGATTGAACAAGTGATCAAACAAAAACTGCATCTTAACCATTATGTAGAATGTACCTAACACATTATGGCTATTTTATGGCCAGTATGGAAGAGCAAACTGATGCTTCCGACTACTCCTCGAAGTGAAGAAGACGAGATATTGGGGGGAAGAGGAGCAGAGTGAAAATTGACGTGGGCAGACTGGGAGAGGAGAATTACAGGGGGAAAGGTGTGAAAGAGGGAGGAGGAGTGATGGTTTGACAGCATTCGACTCCCTGGACAGACACCTGGTTGGATTTGAATTGTGTCTCATCTGATGTGAAGATTAAGAAAAAAGAGAATCAGTAGGGGTGGTGGTGGTAGTTTTATCTTTCTTCCAAGCAACAGAAAGAGAGGCCTTTTCATTCTCTATTGTGAGGGTGACACACACACACACACACACACACACACACACACACACACACACACACACACACACACACACACACACACACACACATACATAGAGGACTGAGAAGAAATGCATCAGCGACAGTAGAAGAAGCCCTCCGTCATTTCTGCTATGACTGTTTTTGTTCATAATAGTGTTATTTAGGCGGGAAACACGTACAGTATGTGTGATATATGATGTGATGGAGTCGTCTTCACGCACCACCAGCTGCAACGACGCTTTATGTCGCTTTCTCGCAATGTGTGTACGTGTGTGTATGTGTGTTGTCATAATGATGAATGTCTTTGCTCTGCTGGGGCTCAGGAGCAGTTGTCTGTGGCTGACACCGCTGTGTGTAGGTGGTGATGTATTACGACCGTGTGTGTGTGTGTGTGTGTGTGTGTGTGAGACAGGGGTGTGGTTGTATATCAGCAGGTATGTTTATTGAGACATGATGGGGTCAACAAGCATCTTTATATTGTGTGGAGAGGTGCGTGTGAAGGCCTGTAGAATGCATGTTCTTCTCTGTCTGTGTGTGCGCTCTGTATGGAAACTGACAAGTACATAGTTATTTATTTAAATTTACGTCACCATTGGAAATCGCTGTTGGAATGGCTATACACTACACACTTAAAATACGGAAGGTTTATTTCAATTTAAGTACTCTATTTATATCGGTATCACTTTAAGAGTACTGGTATTGGTACTGGTAGTCTATCCTAATTTTTTAAATGATACACAACACTACTTTTGACAGATACCAATCCATCATAACAAACGTCACTTTTGAGGGCGCGGTCACAAAGTATAACGCATATGTTAAACAAAAGCTATTGTGTTAACTAATGCAGTTTTATAGACTACTAAAATGGCAGTGCAAAATCCCTATGTGTAACTAACTTAAATGTGCTTTGTTTTGAGTTAGCACATTAACTAGTTTGCTAATGCAATAATAAGTTAGCTAACTTCACTTTTTGAGGGCACAGTCACAAAGTACATATTAAACAAAAGCTGTCGTGTTAGCCAATGCAGTTTTACAGACTACTAAAATAGCATTGCAAAAGCCATATGTGTAACTAACATAAATGTGCTTTGTTTTGAGTTAGCAAGCTAAGTAGTTTGCTAGTGCATAATGAGCTAGCTAACTTCTAGTACTGCCTAAAGAGAGCCCAGGTGCTCACCTAGCTTCTGCTCAGCTAGCATCTGGAACTTAATGGGTTTCCTTCATTAAACTAATGGAAACTGTAGCTTGCGGATGCTAACAAAATAACTATTTCCCTAGTTAAAAAAAAAACAAGGTCTTCAATGTTTATAGCTGGATACCTATTTAGTTTATAATATGGATAGAAAACTATATGACCAGCTTTGAGAAAAATCAGTGTGATACAAATGCTGGTGGAGCAGACGGTTGTTAAGAGATGGAGCAAGACTTTAGCTAGTAATGGCAGCGACAGCAGAAGGAATTCAGCCACTTCCTACTGTGACCAGACCCTTAAGTGCAGAGGGTTGCGTCAATTACATACTTAGAGAGGCAGTGAATGTACAGTAGCCGGGATTTGACGATGCCAGTCAGACGCTGCCGGTGTGTTCATTGCACTTAGTGTGTGCCTGAAAATGCGTCTTGCTTAATCTCCACTAGCAGATGATCTCCTCATGATTGTCTCATTAATATTTCTTTACTCTGTCAGCCATGTTTTGTTCAAGGCCTGTAAAACTAGCTTTTTTTCAACATCCCTCTCATTGTCTCTTCTCCCTGATTCTTCCCATCTTTTGCCTTTTTAGCATTTTAATTGATTTGACTTCTCAAGAATGGCCAGGCGAGCTTCTCCATCTCTCTCCCGTGATTATTGTTCCTACAGTAGCCTACGTTCATACATAGGTCTCCAGCTTTTTGCTTATTCAAGTCAAGTACACGTTCACACGGTACACATAGATGCACACACATAAATTGAGCTGTGCAAAGGCATTATATTGTGTGTGATTGTATGTGTGAGTAAAACAGTGTTGTGTGTGTGTGAGAGTTTTGTGTTTTCTGAGGAGTGTTTCATCACTTGGCCTTGAAATGAATGCACAGGCATTCAGTGCTTCATACACACTTTGCCACCCACACAAATACGCAGAATACACACCACGTGACACACACTAATACACACGCAGGCAAACACAAACACAGTCCCCGCGTTGTTCACATCATGTCCCTGGGCTGTAATGACGGGCAGAAAAATAACTCAGTCCTAAGAGACTAAGAGAACACAGTGATGATCTCGCTTCCTCTCTCGGTTTATGTATATTTCTCCTCCCAGCCGCCTCCTTTTTCTCACCGTCTTTTTCTCTCCTTCCTTTCTTCCTCTCATTCTTAATAGTCAGCCATTGCATTTGTACTGTGCAGTGACATTACTCTGGCTTGCCAGAGGGAGAGCTTACCTCGTGCATGTCTCAGTAGATTTCTTTTTCTACCCCTTCTTCCCCCATCCCTCGATTTATCCCTCTTTGGCTTGTATCTTCCTCTCTTTCACTCCGCACTCCCACTCTCTCCCTCTCTCTCCATTCAAGCGTGCTAAATGCTTTACCTCTGTCAACCCTTGAGTCTGAGAGGAGCTCATTATTGTGGAGAAGGAGAAGAAGTTGGGATTAGGAGCAACATTCGTGGACTGAGGCTCTTGTTCAGCTAAAAGAGCCATTAGAATTACAGAGCGGGATAGACTTACCTGCGTTAGTTGGCGGTATTATTCACTAATCGCCAGCGTTGAGGGGTTTTACCGTGATTTTGAAATTATTACTTCTCGAAAACGTATGACTCTTTTCCCGGCAAAACTGGATTTCTCGCCACACTGTAAATTATGTTTTGATTTTAAACAGATAGATAGACAACAATGAATGCTATTATCTTTCTTCGATATTATTCTTTGATATATGTTAGATTATGTGGTAAACAGAGCAACAAATCCTTTTAACATTAGACTATCTTTGAGGTGCATAGTTTGCTGTCCTGTTTTTACTAGTTTAGATCAGTCCAAGTAGTTAAATATGAAAGTGTCTGACCATCTTTAAAGTGATGACTTTATGTTATTACATGCAGCGGCAGGGAAGGAAAACACGTTGCATGCAGTCATTTTGATGTGTTGTCTCGATTGTTTGAGGCCTTTTTTTGGTGTACAAATGTTGCACTCCACTTTGTTCCTTATACATATTTGCCACACGGCTGTAAGACCCTGTTTGCACTTGGTTTTAAAATGTGTTTCAGGGATCCAAACACAAGTGAACAGAGGAGACACGTTCCCATTCACAGCTTTGTCCAGCATGCGTCTCCAGCTCACCGCATGTGTTCAGATTTTGTTACTGCCTACGTCACTTCCGGTCAAAGGGTCCCATGCACACTTAGTCCACACTCACGCCAGTCACGTTAGCGGTTATGTTGTTACAGCTGGAGATTTTGCTGTTGGCAGAATTCAACACATTTTCTTTCATAGGGCAAAAGACTTTGTTCAACTCTTAAAATGTGCAAGTCATAGAGCGTTGGCGCGCTGTCATAATGTGACGCCCTGCATTGATGGCGTATTTTCCTGTTACGTCCTTGTCAGGGATGCATTAGGACGCATTAGCGTTTACACTACAAAAGAAAATTGGTCAAATGTGTCTCAGACCACCTCGGCAAGTGGTTTGTGTGATCGTATCACAATGCGTCTCGGTGGTCGTTTACCCTTGTATTTAGCGCTGTCCGATCGCCAAGAGATGCATTTTACAACCAAGTATTAACAGGGTCTAAGATGCCATTGTTAGCATGACACATAACTGGAAGAAACAGTTCCAGAGTAGCAAAGAGTTGATCAAGTTGTGTTACTATAATATAGGCATTTCAGGGTCAGACTTGAGTTTTACCATTGACAGTTGCATACTCACATGCTAGCAACATGATGCATTCAACCCGACACAGTTGCTTGGCTGGTTAGCTTGCATGAGAGCAACTGTTGGATGATGTGAGAGCCGGCCCGGTGACATTAGACAGCATAGAAACGTAAAGGCATGGCTCTAATGATAGTCAAAAGTCACAGAAAGGTCAGTGGCAACTGCTATCAGCGTGCAGAGCAGCTACTGCTGGACAAATCATCCCCTGGTTTTCATTCCACACACTTCAGCAGCTGTTTTTGCTTCTTTTATTTTTTTTTAAAGAGACAATTGTGTCATTATTGTTTGATTTTGCTTCACTCTTTGGTGCTAATTGGTTATTTTCGGTGGCATCTTTCACTCGTCAAACAACCAGCGTGACCAGTACTGTGAAGTCTTTTTTTCTTGGTTTCAATGGTTGATTAAGTTTAACTAGGTGGCACTCATTTTTTATGTCAGCTCATGCACATGCTAATGCTCAAGTTCTGCTTCTATTATTACAAACAAATCATAATTGTGAATCATATCACTTCCTGTGCACAACAGGATGTGTCACAGTAGCTTTATTATGGAACCCACGCAACTTCTAGGAGGGACCCGTCCTTCAATAGCATTCACACGCTACTATTGGCCAGGCATCGATGCCTACACAAGGTAACCCAACCCGATTTGTTCAGGTCCTATCCCCTGACCAATCGGCTATCCTAACCTTAACCACTCGAGGTAAATGCCTAACGCCAACCAATCGGGCTGCTTCGTAGGGTGGGACTTGCCTAGAAGTTACGTGGGATCCATAATAACGTGTCCTAGTAAAGACATGCCAGATGATGAAAACTTAGAGCAGCAATTAGCCTCGAAATAACCTTCTGGCCTGACCCTATAATGGAGTCTTACTAGGAATCAAACTTCCAGCCTTGCATGGGGGGGATTAATCTGGGTCTTCCACCCAAACCTTAGGGTGCCACCCAGCCTCATTGGCAGAGCACAGACTGTACTCCCTACCCATAAATCTCTCTGTCTGGTCTCTTCTTCTCAGTCTGACTCTCTTCATTCCCATCTGTTTTATATGGGCGATGCAAAACATACACGTGAGCACACATACACACATATCCATACACAGCTGCAGAGCTGTCAGGTCTAACCTTGACTTGAACAGAGAATGAATTGTAATGCAAAGTGTGTGTGTGTGTGTAGGGGGGGGGGGGCACACAAACAGGATGTCAGCGAGCTGCTGCTCGTCTCTGCCTGACCTACCTCTTTCTTCCCCGTGGAGTCCAAACTCAGCACAATCTCTCTGTTACAGGCATTTTTTTTTTCTCCTCTCACCAGAACAACAACAGTTACATTTGCTTATTCTCTCTCCTCACCAAACACATCCCAGGAGTTTTAAAGCAAAAGACAGGGAGACTTTGGTCAAATCAACAGAGACATCAAAATCATATATCCCCGGGAGCTCTTGTGTTGCACGCTAACGTAGGTAGTAAGTCATTTGAATTACATCACTTGTGTAGTGAAATGTGTAATTCAAACAAAGTCTGTAAATTTCATGTAGGAGATAGATATAAATGTACATGACAAGATGAATTTGTGGTTGCTCACCTGAAATATTCTCAATTTTGGATTTCCTTACTTTGCAGAAAAAAATCTTGTTAAGATGGAAGGCAAGGCAACGTTTTTCATATAGAACATTTCAGCGACAATGCAATTTAAAGTGCTTTACATAAAACCAGAAAGAGCAATTAAAAGCAATTAGAAACGTTAATTAAAGAGAATTAAAAAATTAAAACAAGATAAAAATAGAACAAGACATACATACAAGAATACAAGTTACAGTGCAGTGTAAGAAATAAACAATTGCTTGATTTAATAAAAGGCAGCAACACACAGCCTTGATTTAAAAGAACTGAGAGTTGCAGTGGACCTGCAATTTTCTGGGAGTTTGTTCCAGATATGTGGTGCATAAAAAACGCTGCTTCTCCATGTTTAGTTCTGACTCTGTGGACATAAAGCAGACCTTTCCCAGAAACCCTGAGAGGTCTGGGTGGTTCATAATGTAGCAGACGATCCAAATTGAACCATTGAGTGCTTTTTAAACCAACAGTAGTATTTTGAAAGCAAGTCTTTGAGAGACAGGAAGCCAATGTAAAGACCTCAGAATTGGACTGATGTGATCCACTTTCTTGGTATTAGTGAGGACTCACATTTTGATCATCATCAGCTGCAGCTTTCTAATTGAAGTTAAGGCTTCCATCTTTGGACAATGTTACAGGTGTGCTTTTGCTCCATGCTATATGGCAAGCATCATGTTAGCATCTAGCCTAGAAACCTTGGGCAGTATGTACAACCTAGGTACCTAGCCAAGCCAGGCCGATTCCGTCCAAGTGTCGTCGCCCTCGGTTGTGTTCTGGCATGGAGGACCAAACACGAGCCGGCCCATATATGGCTTCCAGATTTGGATATGTTTTGTAGCCGTGGAATTGGTCCAGTGTGGTTTAAGAATCAGCTTTCCGTTAGCAGCGCTCTGCCCAGCTTTGGGCCAGTTTTCGGCTCATAACATCTGTCTAAACCATGCACCAATACTTGCAAGTCATTCATCACGAGTCTGGCAGCTAGATGTTTCCGACGTGGGCCACTGTTGGGAAAACTCAAATCGATGAATACTGAAGTGTTCGAATGGACTGAACTGCTGGGGCTGCTATAGACTGTTAATATCTTATCATGTAAGAAAAGCTTTGTTTCTTCCTCTATTATATATTGCTCTAATAGGTTTGCCTCTACGGGATTATGTCCTCATGTACAGGTGAAGACATTGAGTTAAATCAAGAACAACAAATATGCTCCCCTCATGATGTTTCCTGGGCCAAACATTATCCCATTGGAATCATTGGGGCGTACTGTTTGTCGATGTAGTTTCCGCGACCTGAAAATATTTGCAAAGCTGTATAGAGCAGAGCAGTAGGGCCTTCAGTGGGTGCCCAAGCCTGCGGTAAAATCCCCAGTAGTGATAGATGTGTGTGTTCCAGATAGCAAAGTGATCGATGGGAGTATTGTTGGGATAGGCGTTCAGAGTTGCTGTTATTGTGTTCCGGAAAGCTAAGGGGAGATGGGGGGGGGGCACACAGGAGAGCTTGACGGGTTTATTGAGAAGCTTGATCTAGTGCACTGCCCCGGGACTCTTAGATGTAGTTAGAGAGGGAAGGAAAAGCAAGGATGGAGTAAAACAAAAACAAGGAAGAGTTGGTTGCGGTGAATGCATGGAAGTAGTGGAAGTCTGCATCAGAGGAGAGCAGACAGGGAGGAAATGGAGGCAGGAAGTGAGGATGGTGCAGAGGTGGGAATAAATGTGTAGGTTATCTGTTGATGTTTATCTGCTGTGTCCTGAGGGCTTGTGCAGTCATAACAGTGATCTAATCTGCACCTCTGGAGAGCACACACACACACACACACACACACACACACACACACACACACACACACACACACACACACACTCACTCTCTCTCTCACTCTGTGCCCATGCCACCAATCATCCATTTAAACCGTCATCTATCTGCCCTTCATCCAATCCATCCATTCAGCCCACATTTCCACTTTTTAATTTATCCTCCCCTTTATACCGCAGAATTCCTCCCATCCTTTAGTCCGTGGTCCCACTCCTACATCCTGCTGAAATCCAATTGGCCTCATCTCCCTCCCCCCCTGCCCATTTACCTTCTGCTGCCATAGGGTTCAATGGACTTTTAAAGGCAAAAACTGATGCGAAGTATTTCAGATTGAAGCTGCTGACTGGTGATATTTTGTGCTGATATTCAGTATCTTTCAAATTGGCCAATTTCATGGCAAAAGATTGTGCAGAGCCCAGCAGATGATATGTTGGGAGTTTGCGGTGTCGGTGTTGTGAATGTTGTCTTTTTTGACACTACCACTATGGGGTGGACGTCCGACACTTTTCTGGCCTTAATGAGCAACTTAGCAGCCACTGAAAACCTTGTTTTTGCTGACCTCTGTTGGTTTACCTTCTCACTTTGCTGTAGCGATGCAGAAGTGTACTCCAGGGTGTGTCAATACATCCTGACATCACTGTAGGGCGTGTTCAAAATATTTGAAATGCTCAACCAGAGAGGGCACAGTGAAGGAACACAGTGAAGGAATATAAAGGAATGAATATAACAGTAGGTACCTCTATACCAAAACCCAGCTGTTGCATGCCACTAATATTCTCTGGAGTAGCAGCAGCAACTGGTTACTTCAGTTCCCATTGTTAATGTAACTTTAAACTCAAACACAAAAAAATATTTATGTCCGTGCAAGAATTTAGTCAAAGAAGGTTTTGAACCTTTTTACAGGATTGAAACTACCACACCATTCTGCCAATTTGTGATTTCTTATAAAATGCCTCTGTTAGCTAGTTATTGGTGGGCTGGTATAAGCCTCCCTTCAACTGTGTTAGAAGCCACTTTAAGGGCCTGCATGCCTTCCATGTTCACTGCTATGTAAGATGCTGAGTCTATATTAAACAGTATGGACAAATGCATGTACCCTAGTGCCTGGTGTACTGTATGTCACATAACAGGTGATAGTGGGGGGGGTGTCAGACCATGCTGCTGCCTGGGGGGATTGTGTGGGAGTGTGGGGAACAAAAATCATTTAAAAAAGTGTTGTTTTTTTATTATATATATATATATATATATATATATATATATATATATATATATATATATATATATATATATATATATATATATTAGCCGCTTTCCTCCCTTGTATTCACCTCAGGGCAATTGCAGAGCATTTCCCATGTTTAGATGAAGGTTTGAGTAAACGGGCAGCCATAATTGATCAGTAGTGCATGCAGAAAGCAATACTGTCTCCTTTTAATTTACCTTTTCTGGTTTTACTCTTGTGTATTCAGAACTAGCATGATTAAACTGCACTGTAGGGTTGAGTTCAGCAATTTGTGATTTCTCTCTGTGAAAGGTTTCAGCTGTATCGTGTGTGTGTGTGTGTGTGTGTGTGTGTGTGTGTGTGTGTGTGTGTGTGTGTGTGTGTGTGTGTGTGTGTGTGTGAGAGAGTGTCCGGGCTCAGTGTGTGTCTGTGCAGTTCGGTACCCCTGGCGACTCGGCATAGGTCACCGTATCAGCCATTTTGCACAATGCAGCGTTTGACAGAGGTCGGAGCATTGCGTCGCGACAATGGTTTGCTAACACCACCATCAGCTTCTCAGTCCCCTAAAGTCCTTTTTTAAAGAAGCGAGAAAGCAGAGTGATTGTCCTCCTTCAAACACTGGCGTTTAGGCGAGGGCACTGTAATTTGCCATACCGAGAAGCCGAAACATGAGGTGTCATTTGAGCCATTGATTCCTGTTGGCCTTAGCCTTTTCAGCGGCGAGAGAGAACAAGAGGATGAAAAAAAAAGAGGGTGAAGCCTTTCCTGTGGACGAAACACAAGCATCTGGTGCATTTTAAGGGCTTTGGCTTCACCCAGCTAGATGTTGTAATGCATGTGTGTGCATGGACGTGTGCACTGAGGAGGCCTGTGAGCGTAGCTGCTCATCGGTGCATGCATGTACACCAAACAGTGCCTCGCTGTACTCTCTAATAACCCGCCAGGGGGCTGAGGAGTGGAGAATAGCCTTTTAACCCCTGCAGAAAGTGAAGGAGAGAGGGGAGGAGGATGCTGGGGCTAACGTGGCTTCATTCCTCCAAGCTGCTGCTGATCAAACGGGTTTGATGGCTTTGGCAGAGGGGGAAAAACTGAAGACACCACTGGAAAGGCATTAACACAAGCGGGGAAGAACCTTAAAGGAGCAGAGTGGCAATCTCGACTGTTTGGCTCATTTCCCTCAGCACAGATCTATTTTACAATGTCCCAGACCATTTCCCACTCAGGATGCTTAGCTCGTGTGATCTCTCTGCATGTTTGGATGTTTGTGTGATCAAAGCCCCCCCCTCCTTAAGTCAGCCTAATTTTTATAATTGAAAACAGTCATCTGATGTGTAGTTCAAAGGTAGGGCAGCACTAAGATGTCACCCAGTGATGCATGAATTAGCACCTCAGCTTGTTTACGCCAAAGCAGCGAGGCTATGAAGCATCGCCACTTCAAATGCTTTATTTAGTTGCTCAAATATAGATGATTGCAAGAAGAAAAACTTGTACTTGGCTGAAAAAGGTAGTTCCAAAATTAACCTGGTGGTTTTTTATATTTTAGGTAAAGTTTATTAAAATAATTGTTTAGAAGGTTTTGTGACTCTTGAATATAAGGGACCCTTACAAAAACATATTGGAGGGAATGAAAACTACATGGTGATCTAATGGTAGCCTGGGTAAACCCTGACGAACTTCTGGCAAATTTGAGATTTGCTCTGCAAGTCAGTCTGGCCAAGAGCCCATTCAAGCCCATTTCCAATTTTTCCAAATCGAGGCACCAATCACAACCGTTGAGGCGGGCTTTACACCAATCACAACTGTTGAGGCGGGCTTTACACGATGACGATAGCGCAGCGACAGCGAGCAGCTTTTTTTTTACATTCAACATGACGGCCACCGAAGCGCAGCAAGCCGTTGATGCCGCTGTCGCTGCTACGTCATTCTGATTGGTTGAAGGACTATCTAATTGCGCCCAGAGGCGTTTTTCCTTTGGCGACCCACTTTGGAAATGGGCTGTGAATGAAGCTTGCCCAGACCCACTCTCAGTTACAACTGAGCAGGGTCTGGTGTCAACCAGGCTACTGGTATGGGCTATGACCCTTCCATTGTGTCCTGAATAAATTCATTATCATGAGCTATAAGCAGCACAGTTTTATTTGTCTCTCGACATTTCGAAGGCGTGTTTTGGAGGTACAGTTTTCATCCGACCACTGCATAAAACCCCCCCCCCCCTCAAATATCTCATTTTGAAACAAAAGTCTTATTTTGTTTTTCTCCGCCAAGCACGATGATTTAAACCCAACTTATCCAGCGACTTGCTCCGAGTTATCAAAGCTGCTGCCTGATAAGAGCACCGAACCTATTTTTCAACTTTACCCAGGGACATCATTTTTGTTTTCACATATTATTGCTGCAGTTTGACGGAGTAATCTGTCAGTGGAATTGCTGATAGGGAGGCAGCAACACTGTGGTCCTGTAGCTGAGTGATTGAGCAAGAGGCTAAACGTTACAAAGGTGGAGGGTTTGGTTCCTCTCTGGGCCACCCAGGCTGAAAACGTCTGAACCTGCTGTCGTGCAAGCCTCTGCATAAACGCTTCTGCTAAAACAGCAACCAAATATTTTGATCATTCCCATCGTTTACACTTATTAGTCCTGGTAATTTGAGGAGCACAAATATTCAGCTTCTTAAATCTTTTATTAAAAGTGGAACAACTCTCTCATATGGATCTATTAGAAAGGAAGTCGATTATAAAACACCTAACATTAACACTGCAGTGTTCCACTTTAACATATTGACTGTCTTCATCATTTATGTTAAATGTTATGTTTTTATCATGCTGTACCGCACATTTTTTAACAATGTTTTTAAGTGGAAACCCTTGCTAGCGTTTCCAAAAGTGGCTCTTCAATGAAAACGTGTGTTCATTACTGTGGGGTCTTTCTCATGCACGTTTGAACAGGCGCCTGTTGCAAAGTTTTTTTTTCACGATTTATCCCAGACACCACAGTGAAATAATAACACAAACCTAGAACACCCCTTCTCTTGAAAAAGAAGAAGGAGCTTTTTTTTTTAAAGCTTGTACCGCAGAGCAAGATGTGCAGGAATCTGCAAGAAGTATGTAGGACACACACAGATATTCAAGCTAGTAACCGCAGGTTATCTTCAGTTTGCTGGGGGGCCCTGGGGCAAAAATGAGCTCCTGCATGGGCCCCTAGACAGTATATATTACCTTGGCTCAGGTTTGCTGTGAGGTAATTTGATTAGACTTGTGAATTACCGAATAAGCAATGTAAAGGTACACAACTGAAATAATGAAGGTTTTAAAACTAGATTTTGAACATCCTCATAGCCTCAGTCCTCAATATCAGGTTATAAAGTACCTAAAAGTTTTAAAATGTTAAGGTACAGTTTGTATTTTACTGTAAAGAGACAGTGTAATCCCCAGCTTTTCCTTTATTTTCCCAAGATGCATTGGTATTACCGGAAATACCTGTAATCTGTAACGTTTGCAGATAGTGAGCCTTGGTTTTTATTGGCAACATGTTATTCATGCTAGTGATGATAAAGGATCTTTGATTATGTTCATTTTTTTAATGATCTGAGTGTCAGCCTCAAACATTTTGTGAAACCACTTCCTGGTTGTTAGAGGATCTTACCTAAGAAAAACTAAAAACAGCAGTCAGTCCTAGAAAGTACCAGTGTCCATTTATTTATCGGGGAATGTCTCAACGATCTTCGATGTAATTCCAATTTATTTTGAAATTATAACGATCCAATGATGGGAGCGTCTGTAAATACAACAGAGCAAACACAGTCCAAAGAGTTGATCAAGTAAAGTAACCATTACAGACAGATTACACATATGAATCACATCTGGGGGAATTATAAACGATAAATCCAAGTCTTTGTCTATATACTGTATGTGTGTGTGTGTGTGTGTGTGTGTGTGTGTGTGTGTGTGTGTGTGTGTGTGTCCGTCCTCTGGGCACATTGTGATGCCGTTTTGGACGGCTGCCCTCGTTCTGATGTCCCTATCGACTCCCTGGCCTACATGGCCAAGTACAGGCCTGTTTTCCACTGCAGGTCGATAAAGACGCAGTGCTGAGGGGACAGCCCGAGGCTTACACACAGATGCACACATACACACAGATGCTCACACTTAAACACTTACAAGCATGGAAACACAATAGTATCCCCAAGGTTCAGGCAGTCGCATGTTGCTCGAAACACCAGCGGAGTAGGTGAGAGATTAATGTGTCCGGGAGGGTGTGTTTACTGCATGTTCTGACGGGATTTCCAGATTAGTGTGTGTTTAATCCAGATGTGTGATAGGGTCAGTTAATAATGCTGCTGCTGATGATCATTTTGGATTGAAGCTGATAATAATCAAAATGTGTAATGATAGTCATTGCCAAAACAATATGTCACGGATGTATTCAGCATGTATGATTGCCTGTGAAGCAACATTTAAAGGAAAACTTGTATCAAATACGCGCTGCCTGTAGGGATTGGAACAATTGTAGCTGGCTCCTTTGTGGAGGACGGCAGGTGTAGACAGCTTGGATTCACAGCAGTTACAATGAATTTCAAATGGTGACCCAAGAGTCATGGCAAAATGTATCAAAACCTACACAGAAACGTCTCAAACCGCTCTTGCTGCACAATCTACCTCGCTATTGTTGAGTCATATGTCGGGTACGCTCAAAACAATCATTGCTTTGCAAATACATCGCTAATAATGCTACTTCGGAGGAGCTAGCAAGACACATACGTAGCAAATGTAGCTATTTGTTAGCAGGGCAACAATTGTTTGGAAACATACAGTAGTTACAGTAACAGTATCGCCTTCAATCGAAAAGCATCAGCCTCAACCCTTCAAAAATGACAAATGAAAAATTAAAGAGGTCAATATTGATGGAGCAGAGGCCAATATGTCCTAACTTCCAATCCCTAGTATGGATCCTACATTTCCCATAATGCCATAGCATCTTCTTTTCGACCCTCCATGCCCCGTAACAAACTCCACACCTTTGCAGCGCTAGCTTTCCCTTCAAAATCTTTGGTCTACCAGCCCAGGCCAAGGTAACCCCGATGACATCATTATGACATCATCAGGGGTCATTTCTCAGATTTGAGAGAGCTCCTCCACAACCCCAGCTGTGTAGAATTCCTCAAGACGTGTAAGCTGAACTTAATGTGTGAAATTGGTGCCCAGTGGGGAGTGATAATTTGATCCTCAAAAGTGAAGTATTCCCATTAACTGTAGAATCATCGACATTCGCAGTCCATTTTCTCAAAAGCTGTGCTGCCCAGCTCTGGAAGACTAAAATTCAGACTGATAGAGATTAAAGCGCTGCTTGTTCTTCCTCTTTCCTCCTGCATTCATTTCCTCTCCAGGCTCTCTCCTCTTTCCTTCCCCTCCTTCCTCTCTTTCTTCACCCTAACAGCTACAGCAGTTATTACTACTTAAAGTACTGCACTTGCTGACAGGGAGGTTTGTGTTTGTGTGTGTGTGTGTGTGTGTGTGTGTTTGGGGGGGGGGGGGGGGTTAGTGCTGTAAAACACTGGTCTGATGGCTCCTTCGGGTATTTCAGAAGCTGCAGTCGCTTCTCTAAAGTTCAAGCAATTACATTTTCCGACCGGGTGCCATTTGCCAAACAGTCTCTGGCTGTGTGTGTGTGTGTGTGTTTGCTTATATGGGCATTTGTGTTTGTGTATTATGTATGTCCCTTTCTGTTAAAAATCATATACTGTACCTTATGCGTAAAGATTCTCAGTAAAGTACAGGAAAGAGAGCTGCTGAAGGGATGTAGGTTGGATAATATGCAAATATGCAATGACTAAGGTTAAATCTAAAGTCTGCTCATTTGAAAAATGCCGTTTGTTTGAGATCTATTACAGATTATTAGTGTGTGGACTGAACAGTAAAATAAGTAATACTAGTAGGGCTGAAATGAATGATTATTTTCATCTTATTACAATTACAATTGTATATGACAGAGACAAGCTAAAACAAATCACATATTTCATAACCAACCAGCAAATGTTTGGCATTTTTGATTGATGACATTTTGCTCGCCTGTCCATCAACTCTATCAATCAATGAATGAAAGTTATTTTATTGACAGAACTACATACTAAAGGTCCTTTCAGGGTTGTAAAATAAAAAAAAGATGCTTTGCTGGCCAGATTCAGCGCGGTGATTCGGATCTAAAACGGTAAAAAATCAGCTGTAAAACAGCAGTCCGATTTTAAAGTCAGTAATACTGAGTGTACTGAGGGTGGTCAGAGTGATGTGTTTGGCATGCTCCAGTAGATGTGTACTGCACATGACTGGAATGTGTCTGAGCAGCAGGTTTTGTGTCGGCCTGGTGTAGAATTACAGACTAGGATTGCACCAATATGTCCTGTTAAAGGCCAACACAGATAATTTTGGATTGAAGATGCCAATAAGCAATGTTCATGTCTCCGCTGAAGATATCTAAGAAAAGTAACAGCGTCTAAGATGGAAGGTTTTTCTGGTCTGTTTGCAGCACGAAGGGCTTGTAAGCGACAGTCAAACTCTCTACTGAAACTCAAGATGGTGATGACAGCAGATGTTTGCATATACTGTACTGTGCATGCATGGAATTAGATGTAATTGCCATATGAAACATGTTTCAGTTGTATGAATGAAAATGTTGTGTCTGGCCGCTTACACGGCCCATCCATTATAGGATTCTTCAGACACATTTCAATTGATAAAATAACAATAAATACCGTACATAAAGGGTACAAATATAAAAATAACAATTCAACACAACAAGATAAATACAAGGAGGGTACAACATAAAGTTAATATTTTAACATAAAACGCTTTCAGACTAGAATAAATTATGGTACAAGTCGAAAAAAACGTGTAATTGAAAACCAGTGTAAAATACTAAAGACACAAATCAGTCCAAACCAATTTTCATCTTGCTGTGAGTTGTGTTGCTGAATATGTTCACAGCAAACCGGGGCCTTAGTCTCTAAACTCTTTAAAGCTGCACTATCATTTTTTTTTCTTTTTCTAAAAAAAATTAATTAATGTTGTTTCTAGATGCAACAGGCAGCTGATTACCCCACTGTACACTACCTGCTCAGTCGCTAATGGAAGACAGACAGTTAGAGTCTAGCTGGGGAACATAATGGAGCATTTAGCAGCTACAGAGACAGATTTTTCCCTCAGGAGTTGGTGGAGACCAAAAACAGAGCTACAAGAAAGAGAATATCAGACTTACATTGGTACAGAAATATGACATATTAAACCATTTCAAATTGAGTGGCCGAAAAAATCCATTAATGTCGGAATAAGTATAAAAAGAAAAGAAGATAGTTAAACTTGGTTAGTTGCTTTGGACATTTTTAGAATCAGATTTGTACATGTTAAATTTCAAAATAAACTCCCTGAACATGAAAATAATGAGCCAGAATAAAAACTGTAGATTCTTACATATTGATTCAGTTGTGTTCGGACAACATCAAGTTAGAATTAAACAACATGAACAATGTGGGGGGGGGGGGGGGGGGCACAAGACATAATCCTAGTCTGTTGTGCTAGCTGCTTATCTGGCTTTGGAATTGTTGGAGGAAGACTTTTAATTAGGCTAGCAGTTTCCCACTGCTTCCAGTCTTTGTGCTAAGCTAAGCTAATCACACCCCTGATCTATCCCTGTTCTGCACACACAAATTATTTTAATTTGATTTTATTTTTATTTTAATTATGAAGTTATAGATTTTTTTTGTCTGAGTGTGTGTGTGTGTGACAGTGAACAATTGAATTTCACAAAATGTCATTTTTGTTCCTTGTTTCTTTTTCTATAGGGAAGCAACAGAAGAGTAACCTTTGCTAGTTAGCACTCAGAGTTGAGTTCAGCCTTTTGGGTGTTTGCAGCGATGGACTGGTTGAGCTTACTAGTGGAGAGACATAGAGCTGGATCTGCAGGGGCTGTTAAGTTTAAGGGTGTGTGTGTGTGTGTGTGTGTGTGTGTGTGTGTCAGTGAGCAGAATGGGCTGCCATAGGCCTGACAGGATGACAGCTGTCACCAAGGAAATAGAGAGAGGAGGACGAGAGAGGAGAGACACTGCCTCAAGGGAACACACACGCTCTCTCTCAGACGAGGGCCTGGAAGTCGTGTGTGTCTTTTTGGCACGTTGGTGTGCGCAGCCATGTTTGTTTGCGAGCCGGAGATTAGCTGCAACGCGAGTATAATTGGTTTGTGTTTCGGTAATGTACACACTTATCTTCACATCAGCAATTACAGTATGTGTATTGAAAAGGAACAAAGGGACAGTGTTGGTATGTGTTTACAAGGTGTGTGTGTGTGTGTGTGTGTGTGTGTGTGTGTGTGTGTGTGTGTGTGGGTGTGTGGGTGTTTCCACTGTGTACATGTTTGTGCGAGTATTGAGTTTGGCCTGCTTCATTAGTTTATATTGTAAAATCGATGTTGCCCATTGTGGTGCAGCCTGCCTCTGTTCTTGTACGCGGCAATACGCTGGTGTGTGTGTGTGTGTGTGTGTGTGTGCCCAGTAATAGTGACCCTGGGGAGAGAGTCTGACACGGAGAGAGGAGCCCCCTAAGTGACCTGGAAAGCAGACCCATCCATCAACTCTTTCTCCTCTCAATCCTTTCGTTTCCTCTCTCGTTGTCTTTTTTTCCACCTCTCCTCTACAGGGCTATTACAGCAATCAGTGCTCTTAAAGCTGCAGCAAGGACCTCTGTGTGTTTCGAGTGTGTGTGTGTGTGTGTGTATGTGTGTGTGTGTTTGTGAGCATTTCTGGGATGATTCTTTCCCCCTGTCGGAGCAGCGTGAGGTTATGTGTATTTAACCCGGGCTAGCTGGCCCCGCTAAGCTTAATGGTCTCGGTAAGATGGAGAGCAGAGTGAAACAGGAGAGGGCTTGAGATTAAAGAGTGAAGACGGATGCAAACGGAGGGATGTGGAGTCCAGACGGTCAAAGGAGACAGACTCAGTGTCAAATAAACTCACCTGAGCTTAATTACTCTGCTTTTCATTTCTTCCTTTCTAGACTGACCACGTTTTTTTAGCCTCTGAAAGTGCGATTTTGAGATCCCACTTTTTTCTATCCAGACACTGATTCCGACACCTAAACCTACAGTATTTACAAGTACCTAATCTAATACCAGTGCCCCTTTTTTTTCTTTCAATTTAAAATCCATAAACATCACTGTGTGGAACTGACTTGGATCATTTAATGTGTAAGATAACAAAGCTGTAACACATCACTTCTTCAAGAAATTACATTATTTTACTGCCCTCTCCAGTTGATAGTCTGTTACACTTCTAGCCAAACTGATGGGTGCTGTCAGATATCTATAAATGATGTGTACTACGTTTACATGCATACAATTTAGCTCGTTTTGCTCTTGTCTTGAAAAAGACAACATGTCTACTTAGCTGTTTACATGGCTAATGAAAATGAATATGCCACTAATATTCCCTCTACGTGCAGTTTACAAAACAGGCTTTTCCGCGCTTATGGACTTGTTGGACCGTGCGAACACAGCCTTCTTTCATTTCTTCAACCACCTTCTGGAAAAGGTCAGCGTTGCGATGTTTGCATATATCCAAAAACTTGCTGATATCCATGTCTTTCATAGTGTTTTAAAATAGCTTTGTTTCTCCTTCCGACCAAAAATATGGGCTTGGGCATGCATCTCTTCCCCAGATTTGCAAACTGTTGGTTTGTGTATAGTCTACATTATATCCACGTTGTTCCACTTCCAGGATTGCTCAGTTGCCGCCGGAAATACCGCCGGATGACGCTCTTTTTTCGGCCGGATATCCGTCACCTTCCGCTTTCTTTGTGTTGGCATTTTAAACTCTGGTGGATTTCTGAGGACTATGGTTAACTGCTCCTCAGATCTCTGCAGGGTAAATCCAGACAGCTAGCTAGACTATCTGTCCAATCTGAGTTTTCTGTTGCACGACTAAAACTACTTTTGAACGTACACACGTTCCACCAAAACAAGTTCCTTGCTGAGGCTATTTTGCAGCGGCACCGTGGCTCTGTCCGGCGCTTAGCACCGCCCAAGACGATTGTGATTGGTTTAAAGAAATGCCAATAAACCAGAGGACGTTTTTCTCCCATCCTGCAAAGTCTGTTTGAGACTAGCAACACATCATTGAATTGAAGCAGCTGTAAGCATTGGCAGCATTTTTACTTTTTAAATGACTTTTAAAGGGTTCATTAATTATCAAAATTGTTGATTTATATTCAGCCAATACGCTCATTGTGTCAGCACTAAGTCCAAAGGAAAATCTACCTTAAAGAATGTACAGAATGCGTGTTATACAACTCTGATACAGAGTCTATATCTGTATTTGAACGAGTTTCTCCATAAACAAACCACCAGAGAGAGAGAGACGGAGTGTAGAGATGATTTTTATCTAGAGGCAAATCCTGGAGCTGCTCTGTAGACAGTGAATAATGGAACAGCTCCCCGGACACTGTGACAGCAGCCGGGGGTCTGGTGGTGTGGTTGTTGGGTGGTGGGGGGGGGGGGGGGATTTCACCGGGATATGAGCACATTTTCTCATTCACAGCTGGAAGTCATACATTCAAATAAAACTCATTTGGGTGGGATACCTGAAGCACCGAATTCTTGAGCTCAGGTATTCAGCCACTAACTTAATATCAGTGAAAAAAAAAAAGGTGTCACATCACAAATCACATTAATTCCAATTTCGACGCTCAGATTTTGCGGCTTAGGGAGGGAGTTAGATATTGTAGATATTGAATTTACCGTCCAGAAATGACTCTGGGATGATCACTGGACCGTGTTAACAGACATTGTGCATTCGGGTACTATGCTACTGAGTGAATATTGCTTTACTTGACCTCTGACCACGTTTCCATGCCAGCTGGGACAGGTAACCGCAATCATCTAGCAGCTTTTAAGAAAAAAGAAATGCAGAATTGTAGATCAGCAACATACCGTGTTTTTTTTCCCCACCCACCGGTGACAAATGTTTGTTTTGTGAAATAATGAATGTCTCCAACCTCCACCTCAAATAGGATAAAGTAGCGAGAAATCAAGGAAATGTAAATCACAGTTAGCTGCACACACAGCGCTCTATTCTGGTGCTGTGCTTAGGAGCAGGGGGTCTACTTTTCTTTTTGACTCGCTCAAATCATAGAAATGATTGATATTCAAGGCCTTTTTTTTATTATTGTCCACCTCTGCCATGAGTTAAACTGACGACATATTCACTGTCTTCTCACTGAGGAAAACCCCACAATGTACTGTTAGCTGACTCTAGTCTATATCGACGACGGTACATTTAGGGGATTGCTCCGGGGCCGCCGGAAGAGCCGCCAGATGTCCCTCATTTTCAGCCTGATGTCCGTCACCTTCCGCTTTGTTTGTGTTGGCGTTCTAAACTCATGACGGCTATGGTTAACCCTCATGTTGTCCTCGGGTCAAATTTGACCCGTTTTTAAATGGGTTTTTTTATGTCAGAAATATGGGACGTCGAAATTAGTGCCAAAAAGGTACATGAAAAATGACAATAATGTCAAAAAAAGTGACAAAACGTTGGGAAAAGTGTGACAAAAACAACGATTAAAAAATGATAAGAAAACGTCAAAAATGTGGGAAAAGCGTCAAAGACGTTGAAAAAGTGACAAAACGTCAACAGCAATACAAATGTTGGAAAGAAAACAAAAACGTTTGGGAAAAAGATTGGGACAACAAAAGTGTTCTTTTTCATGGTCGACGGGAAGACAACACAAGGGTTAACTGCTCCTCAGATCTCTGCAGGGTAAATCCAGACAACTAGCTAGACTGTCCAATCTCTCGCACGACTAAAACGTACACACGTTCCGCCAAAACAAGTTCCTTCCCGAGGCTATTTTGCAGCGGCACCGGCATTGCGTCCAACGCTTAGCACCGCCCAAGACAATTGTGATTGGTTCAAAGAAATGCCACTTAACCAGAGCACGTTATTCTCCCATCCCTGAGTGCTGTGTGGACTAGCCAGATCATCTTCCGCAGCGCTGTGGAGGAAGGTCTGGCAATGCGAGACTAAGTTGACTCTAATCTAATTTTGATCACACCTCCTCGAATAAATGTTAGTAATAAAGCCCTGCAAAGGCCACATCTGTCCAACTCTATTGCGAACCAGCGAGGTAAGATCGAAAAATGCGAGCTTCCCTGCTACAATATCTCGTCTGAAAGGTACCGATCAAAATCAGGATCACGTATTATTCACCCAGCATGTTGCATCTTGTGAAAAAGGAAGATGTGTCAGGCTCCGCGGAGACATAAAGGGTTAAAAAGAGATGGTGGGCTTGCATTGTGTTGGTGTCGGCGTGTGTGTGCGCGCACGTGTATCTGTGTGTGCGAGCGGGGTGAATGGGGGTCTGGCATCCAAGCAGCAAGGTAATGAGTGGAGCCACAGTGTGTGTGGACCTCTAGCCTCTGCAGTGGAGAGCAGGGGGGGGCATGAGTGGAATACAGAGAGACACTGTTTCTCCCACTGATGGCTCTGTTGGTTATGGATGAAACAGCCCCAGTCTCTTTTAGAGGCAGCCCAGCAATGCACTGTGGGATGCTGGGTTTATATTCTTTAATCACTATGAAGGACGTACTGTATATCCTCGATTGGATGTGTCTCATTGCAAATTACATCATGTTCCTTTACCCTTAAAAGGTGGAAGGACAATTTGACGTTTTGTCCCTAATACTAAAATACTTAAAGGTCCCATATTGTGAGATTTTCATGTCTTTTTGTTATTTATTATAAAGCAGGTTAAGGTGCTGTATAAATACATTAAAAGTATCAAAACCCTGAATCGACGGAGAAATTAATCATTAACATATTAAAAGGTCAGAGTTCCTACTCTTTCCCTTTGGTTTGCTGTGTTCTGACAGCGGCTGTAGCTTAGCATCTTAGCACATCCGCACATATAACAATATGTGTACGTGACAAAAATGCGACACTGTTTTTTTCATATGTTTAAGGAAATGCTGCTTCGAAGCGACCAAAACGTTAGCACTTGAAATATAGCATTGAAATTACATGAGAATGGATAGATAAACTGAATGTCGGTAAATACATTTTTTATTTAGTCGGCTTATTTGTCAGGGAAAATACACATATTTGTATTGTGACATCTAAAATGCAACCTATGCAATGTATACGGGACTTCTAGCTGTAGGCTAATTTGCAGTCCTTGTCCTGGGTTAGGCTTTTAGAAATGACACATGGTAAAACACTATACAATAGACATACAAACTAACAATTGAAGCAGACAAACAGTCACAGATGCATAAATTGCAAAAAAAATATTACTTTATAAACTGTACGAGACTTTTTTTAAAATAGACTCTGTCAACACTTTTGCTGATGAAAAATATTGATTTCTTTGTTACTCTGTTGCTTCAGGTATGTGACATCAAATGCCTTAAGCTGTGTTGTAGCATAAAAGTACTTAAATGACCTCAAGCTAAAAGAGAGAATTGTGTGCAGAATGTGAACGACGTGAAATATATATACTTTTTTTTTTTATTTTTATTTTTTTACAAAATGGGACCTTCATATTGTTTGTAGCCCTGAATTCCAACAGCTTAACCTACCATGGACACCTACATCAGCCTTGAAACTGTCATTTTTAAAAATATTTTTCCCCATTTGTCAACCAATGTATTCGCTTCACCTTCTCTCTAATGAGCCCATAGTGTCAGCACGCTTGGAAATGACTTGTGATTGCGCTGAAACCTTTCTGAATAGGCCAATCAAACTGCCACTATTTTTTCCCAGGTTGTTCAACAACCAGCTAATGCATGGATCAATGGGGAAAAGTCACTCGTTGTGTGCTTCGTGGAATAAGTAGCTGCTTATGGCTCGTACATCTACAGGATAATTACACGGAGCGGTGGGTTTATGTAAGGAGGATATGTAATGGCCGTGGATGAAATGTGGAAATAACAAAGACAAAGGTATGCTGACAGACAAGATAATTTAAGACTAAGCTTATAGGAAGCGTTGCAAAAAGGAAAGATGTTATTCCCCACACCCATTCCTACCCCCCCCACCCCCCCTACCCCCCTCACCCCCCCCTTATCATGAGTCGGGGCTTTTAAGGAGATTGCGAGATTCAAATGAAGCTGGGGGAACAGGTCACCCCAGGTGATTACTCGCAATTCACAGCGGCGAAGGTCACGCCGGAAGTTTAAGTTCAAGTGAGCGGGAGCGAGGAGAGAACGCGGCGTTATTAACTCCCCCTGCCTGTTCTGATCTGTTCCCACTTGACATTAGCAGGAGAAAATGACATGCTTTTAGCTGTGGCTGCTCATATAAGAGGGTTACCTCTGTCATTTAGAGGCAAGTGCTGGTGGGAGCTGACAGGAGCCCCGGTTCTCAAGAATAAACTGGTTCAGAAGATGGAAGGAGAGAGAGAGAGAGAGAGAGAGAAATAGAGAGAGGGGTGGTGGGAGCGAGGAAGAGAGGATGAGGAGATGCTTTTTTTCTCCCTGCAAAAGAGGAGGGGGATATGCCACAGACGTTAGAAGAATAGAATGACTATCTCTTCTTTTAAAGGTGCGTGTATCCATGAACCTACTCCAAACTAGGGCTGAATGATTAGGGGGAGAGAAAAAAGATTCCGGTACCGATACCAATACCGTGACATCGATAACGCTTCCTGAATGCTACTTTTTTCGATACCAATTTTATGAAATCCATTTTTACAACAATACACATTACAGCACAAATCTTTTTATTTGTTTTTCAACCCCAACTACGTGAGCCCTGTCTCTGTGCGTAACGTAGAGTTTTTTTTTCTGCCTGCCTCTACGACGTGTACACGTTAAACAGCCAATCACAAACATTATTAGATCTTGGTAGAAGCATGCTGCCTGCTTATTGGCTCACTGACGCTGATGAGATTTACTCCTTAGGTATTGAAATTTGGTATTGAATGACGAGACATTTTCCAATACTCGATACTAAGAAGGCTATTCGATCGGTGCCTAAAAAGTATTGATTTGGGTACCCGGCCCTGTAAGATAATGCTAATTGTACTGTAACCCTGAAGCTGCAGCGTAGAGTGCTGTCAACTACAAATGCCAGCCGAAGGTAACTGATGGAAACCATTTGAACTTCACTACCCAGAAATCCTGTAAAGATGATGTTAATAAATACCAAGGAGCATGCCAATCTGCAACAGGAAACGAATGTACATTTTGAGTCGAGGTTCCTGCGAGCTTTCACTCACTTCTTATTGAGGAAGAGTTTGGATTTTGCTCTTACATTGTGATTCATCGCATTCCCTCGGTCGAGTTTACCTGCCAGCGAGGTTACCAACAGCCAGAGTAAGTTCAATTTGAAAACGTCTCAACACAAAACTCAAATCCTACCTCTTTTTGAGGACCATTCTCACTAGCATTTTCCTTATTTTTCTCTTTTTTTTTTTTGGTGCATATCTGAAGGTAGAGGAACACGACATTCAAATCAATCCCGGCCCTAATTAGGCCTTTGCCTCACCTCGCCTGGGGTAATGATGGCGCGGCCACATAAAACGCTTCCTTCGGTTGTTTTCCTTCACTTCAAAAAGCTGTCTCCTCGCAGACCACCCCGCCATGATTTAGCAGCAGGTCTTTAGGTTTGTTTGTCCTCTGTTTTGTTTAGTCATTAAAGTTGTCACACTCTGTTTGGATCAAAGCGGCTTCAGGAGCGGCACAAATTAACGTCCTAAATATTAGTGGTGACACCTTGTTAATGGGATGTAACGTGTCAGAGGTGAGGCGGGAGGCTAACGTGAGGCGAGGAAGGGGTTTTTGTCCCGGGCATGGCTGTAATTTTCTTTGGATGGGAAGCCCTGGCGGCAGCGTTTTACAATATGTCGAGTTGTGGTTTCGCACGGCGGAGGGTTAGTGTTGTGCATTTGGCAGCGGGCGCTTGCAATTAGGAGTGCTGGCTTGGTCCTGCAAGACGTTTTTTTTGCAGGTTGTCAGGCGGCGGGTGTGGTAGTGAAATGTGATTGACGGTGAGTGGGCACAGCGGTGGGCATTATGGCGGCTGTGGTCGGCTGAGATTGGCAGGCAGCTCTCTGTAAGTGCTTTTCTGACTGGCAGACATTACAGCCTTGTGTGGTTCTCTGGGGGGCTTTCACACAACTACAGCCAGTTAGTGTGTGTCCACGAGCGTGTGTGCGTCGCCACTATGATCCCTGTGAGGCGAGTGCTTTCCTCTTAAAACCTTCAGCCGATGCACTGACACTTATGGATGGATGGATGGATGGATGGATGGATGGTTGTGTTTACCTACTCAAAAGAGTGTTTAAAACTGAGTCCTGGGCCAAAAGCACTCGCAAATCATTTCTCGATGTGAGGCGCGCAAAGAAACCAAAGAGAGAGACACACACAGACACACACTCATGAGAAAAGTTAGAGGTTTTTGCTTTAATGAGAGGGCCACGGCTCTGTTTCACCTCCGCTGCATGGTAAACAACAACAATCACAACCCACTGAACTGTGTGTGTGTGTGTGTGTGTGTGTGTGTGTGTGTGTGTGTGTGTGTGTCTAAGTTAACTTTATGCTGAGAGGTTGTCTTGCATCCCACATTTGCCTGGCTCGGAGCGCTTGTTAGTATTATTGTCAAAATTCCTTCATGAACACGCAGGCACACACCCGCAGGCGCAGGCACACACACACACACACACACACACACACACACACACACACACACACACACACACACACACACACACACACACACATACATACATACACACGCAGATACACACAGACAAACAAATCTCAACTGGCCCGACTGACGTTGAAGGCTTTTAAATGCAGCTGTCCTTGGCTATGTCTTTGTGTGTGTGTTTGTGTGAAAAGAAGTCAGGAAGGAGCGGTGACACCGCAGTTAGCATTAGCCTCCTTTTGCCATTCCCACCGCATGGCTGTCAGTCTGCGCTCAGCTCAGCGTCTTCATCTGCAGAGGATTAGCATGCAGCACTAGCCGGCGCTACGAGCTGAGCCTCCCTCCTCTGATTAGCCGTGATGCATTTGAAGCCTCCACGGGGAGAGGACGGCGCACACACTCCGCCGCTCGGCATATCGGCTCATTGTATTAAGCGGTGTGTGTGCCGGATGTTAAGCAGATGTTTAGTGAATGCAGCTTAGTGGAGAGCTGGCTCGTTTTTATTTTTTTATTTTTATTTTTTAACAGCCTGCACAATCCACAGCAGCAGAAAGGAAGCATTTACACAGCACCACAGTGTCCACTTTTGGTTTTGTGTTATTGAATACCAGTCGAACCTAACTCACAGAGACTTACCTGAATTATCTTGCACCAGTTCAGTAGTTTTCAAATGAATACGAGTTGTTTTGTAGGAGATAAGAACAATTTCACGTCCTGTCACTGGTGGATATTTGGCTCTTTTGCTTCAATATATGGACAAAAGTATGTGAACTTAACACCCACGTGTCATTATTGGACATCCTACTCCAAAACTATAAACCATGAATCTGCTGCTATAACAGCCTCCACTCTTTTGGAAAGGTTTTCCACACGATTTTTTGGAAGCTGGCTGCAGAGACTTGCATCGGGCAATAAGGCATTCCAGTTCATCCCCAAAGTGTTTTTCTAATTGGATGTCCTTGACATGAAAATATTCACACACCTCTTGTGCTAGTCTTTAGTTTCCTGGGCTTGGTTTTAGCCCTTTACTTTGAATGAAAAGCCCTTGGATCAGAACTGATGGTGCTCGTTGTGCGTATGCTGTTATGGAAATAGAAAGTTTAGTGTGTCTCAGGCCTCTGGGGAGCATCTGAGGTATCCCAGAAGTCTGCGCAGACCGTTTTGAGTAGAGAAAGTGCACTGCAACTAGTCCCCCGGGTGCTCATTATGGAAAAATGTTTCTCTATGAACCAGGCCAAAACTCTAAAACACATGCATACAAGCCAGATGCAGACGGGGGATTTTCCCTATCTCACGTGGATCAATCACGTAATTCACAACAGTGGTGAGTCAACGGGTCAAGTTGGACTTTATTCATCTTTTGCTGTAGCATATGGAGTCCAACCTTGAGTCCTTGCAATCACCATAATGGGGAGCTTAGATCGACCAAAATTGCGAAACACAGTTTAGGCACCAGATCAGCATTTTCCAAGTTGAATTCCATTTTATGTAGTTGTGTGCCAGTAGTTTCTGCTTTTTGTTATCTGTAGCTATTCTTTAACATGATTACTGACATTTATAAGACATCCATAGCCTCCCATCAATTACACTACAGCTCAGCACACCACGCACAGCAGCTGCTTTGGACTAACATCCTTTAACGGCCCACACGCCAATTTCTTTGCCTGTAAAGACACAAGTT
>NC_050192.1:3354269-3361769 GCF_008315115.2 Sander lucioperca | reverse complement strand
CGTTGCTTAAGTCAGTGATTCATACTTTCCAGATAAGTGTTTTCAATCATGGTGAAGTATGATCCGCATGAATGCAACAACTTAACGGCCCTGTTTGCGCAGCTTGACGAAGAAACAAGCCCATGAAAGAACTTTACAAGACTGGTTGACCAAAAGCCAATCACAATGCATCATGGCAAAATAAATCTAAGATGACATCGAACAAACAAGATATAATATAATGCAGATGTACCATTACGGAGGGGCATTCCTGTGGCTTTCATTCAGAAGAAGTATACACTATTTTGTGGGAATGAAAGGCATATTGGACTTAAATGTTGTTTGATGTCCGGCTAATTCGCAGGGAGTTTTGTTGGCAAAGCCCAACCCACACATCATAAATCATAAATGTTGTTACAACTTCGATGTGGTCATGTTGGTTGATGATCAGGACTTTGCACTCATCTGCACACAAAAAAACAGACATATGGTACATGTTAGCTTGTTTATGATTTGAACCCCTCGCCTCATGCTCAAGCTCCAGAGGGATCGAAGCCGCCACTAGCTTTCAAACGTGTGCCTTTTTTAACGAGCAGAATCCGTGATCCTGTGGTTTGATCCAGCTAACGAAAACCTGAGTGTAAATCGCCGTGAAAGTCAGTTATTAAATGTGAGTCAGTTAGGCCTTAAAAAGTCTTCAGAAGTACTCATTGCTTAAGCAAAAAAAAATAATTCAATTTGCTAATTTGAAAGGGGCGCAACTAAATAATAATTCCGGGGATTATAACAAATGGATGTTACCACAGAGCACGGCAAAGTCATAATATCACTTCCGAAATGAATAATAAATAACGTGTAGTACTGCCAGGTTCCGGTATGATGGAGTAATTGACTCTTCTCTGTGGTGCTCCGAGGTCATTACCTCCCCAGTGATGATTCATGTGTATCTGTAATTGCTCTGACATCATCCTTGTTGGATACATTCACTGTCTTTAACACACACACACACACACACACACACACACACACACACACACACACACACACACACACACTTCACTTCCTTTCTTGGCTCAGCAGCAGATGAGGCTGCCAATATTGTATTTACATTAAATCTGAGTAATTTGATAGACCCCGAGAAGGAATTTCACTCCAGCATCAATATGGCCACACAGGTGTCTAACCTTGACTCCTCACCCAGCATGGCTATTCATAGGCCATTAATTAGAGCAGTATCCTTCTAATTAACACACAGGCACACTCACTTTTCTCTCTGGCACGTACACACACTCACTCCGCTCTCTTCACGTTTGAGTTCCGTTTAATGCGCCCTGTTTGATTTGCCCTACTAAAGTAATGAGTTTGGAAAGCAGACAAAAATTCTGAAGTGTGTTTTGGAGGAACCTCAGAATAATTTGAAGTCCTGGGGCTGGGAGTAGCAGTACACTCGCTTGCTTACACCCACACTCGTACACATTCGCACGCAAACAAGCATGGAAACACACACTTTGTCGTTTGTCTAGTGTATTATGTGTATATTTTCACAGTAGAGTTTTTTTTACGCATTTTAAATGCTCTTCAGAGGAACCAGGTAAAACTAAATCAGAGACATTTGGAGAATCTTTCTTCTCCCCATAGACCTTTTTCACGGCAGACATGTTGACATGTCACAGTACGAAAAGCACAGGTGTATTCAAAACCATTAATGATGGCTGCATTCCACTTAGGAGAGGCCCTGGTGTTGTGCATGCTGACTCACTGAAATAGCTTACTGGGACACTTGATGGAATTGAGCCATCTTTAAGGTTATCAATTTATTTTTTTCCTACTATGACAAGTCAAAATGTCTGCTGTGAAAAAGGTCCATAGTCTTTCATTCAGTAAGAAAACAACCAGCTGTGTTTATACCTGTTCGGAACAATTGTTACTTATTCACAATAAATAGCAATTCCCTTTATCTCCTGAGAGGACTTGTTTATTACTTTTTTATTTATTAGTTTCAGACAAAGTCTTTCAGTCTTTCCAAGTCAAGTCTCAAGTCTAGTCCAAGCAAGTCACAAGTCGAGTCGCACGTCAGACATGTCCGAATTAAGTCTCAAGTCTTCCCAGGTGTTTGCGAAGTGCAAAACAAAACTCAAGTCTTGTGAAAGCAAGTCTGCCATTTTCAAGTCTGCTGACACATGTCGAAACTCAAGTATTTTCGAAACAAGTCCAAGTCAAGTCTCAAGTTCTTGAAGACAAGTCTCAAGTCAGAGGTTACAATTCCAAAACAAATTGTAAGTCTTGTCAAAACAAGTCTTGAGTCGAGTCTCAAGTCATTTGACATAAGTCAAATTTTGGGGGGTTTCAAAACAAGTCCAAGTCAAGCCTCAAGTTCTTGAAGACGAGTTCAGCAAAGTGCTTCTCAATTGTACCAATTGGTCTCTAAATACTGATATAAACCTGTAAACCTTTTCCTTGTAAAGCCATGTTATTAGTATTTTTTTCAACATGGCTTAAACCAAGCCCTGTCAATACAATGGCCGTATAATTAAATGTGTAAGCTGTGTTGCATTGTAATGGTCTCCCAGTTCCTGTCTTATCCGCATTGGTTTTTCGGTTGTTCTGGGAGTTTACCATTCAAAACTTGAGTCAACACAGGTCTTTCCTGGAGTCAAATCTCAAGTAAGCCAAGTCTCAGAGCAAACAAGTTCAAGTCATCATTTATGTGACTTAAGACAAGTAAAGTCTTCAGATCTACCTGGATCCAGTCTCCTAATTTGACCAACATGTGCTCGCTGAATTGTGACAGATTTTGCAATTTAGCTGTCGGCAGATGGAGATTAAAAGTTTAACCTGTAAACAATGTATTCTCAGTAGATTAACAGACACAAACAGATTTACCAGAGCTGTTTACTTGGTAAAAGCAGCTTATTCAGAACAGGTAAAAAAGATAAAGACTGCTTCTTCGGAATTAAGAGATAAAGAGTGCAGTAGATTAGGCCTAATAAAACAGAAAGGCATTTATCCTGCACAGCCAAATCTGGTTGTCTAAACAAGAACAGCTGTGAATGTGGAGTTCACAAATAGCACCACAGCATTCTCACATTTTTTCCCCTCATGCCAAAAATATTTGCCAGTTACATTACAAGCACTTAGGCGCTGGATCAGCGCCGCCGCCCGCTTTCCTCATGTGGTTAACATGAAAACACACAGGCTAGCATCCAATCAGAACGCAAGATACTGTCAACCCCAAACTGTCCCATCAGAGGAAAACGCTGCCTGGCCCGACAAATTGCAAAATTTCAAACATCGAGTGGAAAGTTGAGTGAGAACAAATGATAAATTTGGTGAGTCTGGATTCAGGCCAGAGGGACGTTGGATTATGAAGGGGAAATAGGATGCAGATTCTTCCTCCTCCTCCTCCTCCTCTTCCTCCTCGTCAACATGCAGACCTCATCCTGAACCAATATGTGGTGTCTGTTAGCCTGCAGGAGGAGCGAGACAGACAAACAAGGATGAAGTGAGAGAAAGTAGATGATGGGTGAGGGCTGATCATCGGGGTAAGAGAGAGCCTGTGAGAGAGTAGCGGGAGGAAGGGAGACAGAGAGCGATGGTTCATTAAACATTTAGAGGGATGGAGAGCAGACAGGCCTCTCCATTTCTCTCCTCTTACTGTTCAGGAGATAAGAGATTGAATGTAGGTCTGCCTGTGCACCGAAATACACCACTGTTAGTGCATTGTGTATTCGTGTGTGTGCGTGTGCATGTCTGGGTGTGTGTTTTCTGCCGCACTGAAATCCGTGCGTGTCGCCACAGGTCTAGATAATGGCTTGGAAATGTAACAGCACGGCCCTAAATATAGAGACCTCAGTCATGCTGTAACACTGCGCTTAATCCCTATATCACAACACACAGATATACACACGTACGCATGCAAAGACAAACACGCAGAGTAATGCAATTCCAAGGTTAGCCAAAGGAATTACATGTTAGTCGAGCTTACCCGCAGTGTATCTGCCGCTCCATATAAACTGGATTGTATTTACCCTTGTACACACCTCTGTGTATTGTCCCATTTAGCACGGCTCTCACTCATGCATCCTAATGGCCCCAGAGAGCCAGGGAGTCTCTGCTGTCTGTTATTGGTGAGCAGCACACATCAGTGGGCTCCAGGACTGCAGCGCTAGCCTGTTAGCGCCTCCCCCATTCAGACCCACTGAGCCGTGGCTAACGCCACAGCTGAAGTGTTTGCTAGTGTAAAATCTCCGAAGGAAGGGGGGCGCACCTGTGCCCGCCCGCCCGCCCTGCTTCTGCATGTGTAAAGCTCTAAAAGCCAGTAAGAAGTGAGAGGACCGCTGTGGACAAGGGATGAGAAGTCACACAAAGGGGCCTTTGATTTCCACATGCAAAAAACTACCTTTATTGAGATCTAGCCATGCAGTTGGTTTCAGGGTTTATGCGTCAGCTTTTGAGATATCTGTCTCTATGATTGCAGCTGCCATGATAACAAAGAAGGTAAAAGAGATTTTGATAAGTTGCACTCAAAGAGTTGAACAACATCTTTCCAGAAGCAATGCCCCTGATAATCCACAGACCTCACTGTGTACAGTTTTCTTAGAGACTCAATGAATTCATAGAAATAAAAGCTATCTTCATGGTCAGATACAGGTACAAGGTAAGCCGGAAAATAGTTTTTGTATTTGGCATGAACCAACCCTTTCAACCTGCATTCATCAGTATTGTTGATAATATATGCTGCGTTTGAATTATTATCCAACGCTGTGCTTAAGTGGAGCTTTGTAGCCTCTCTTACCTCATTGCTTTGGTTTTTGTGGCACATTTACTTTATGGTTCAGTCTCACCAGTCTCATCAGCCCTGTTGCTAGCTGGTGGACGCAGCGGAGCATTTAGCAGCTCGAGAGGCAGATGTTTTCTGGACAGAAAAATGGCTCCAAATGAATGACAAAGTCCCTTGAAAGTAGGCAACTGTATACTGTACATAACAACTTTATAGGCTGGGGAAATGGTGTTGGCTTTATCAGTCAGCTTGTTTTGATGGTTTTTTTTGCCCTTTTCTGGCCAAAAAGCCTTACAGATTGAATATTGAGTTGTCACTGAGTCATCCATCTGATATGATGGGCATTATACAGGTTTGTTGTTACATGCCTATTGTAGAATTGATCAATACAGCACAGGTTGTGTATCGGAAGACTGCTGAATTGATGCATTCTGTTGGAATTATTCACAAATATGCACTAAAAGTGTTTTATTATTATGATTAGAATCATTATTATGTGGAAAATGGTATTATTATTCCCCTCAGTGTGAGTGTCTCTTGACTGAGGGGCTTTTCAACTCGTAACATGAATACAGTTCAGAGAAAAATGATGACTTAAAACCGAAAAAAGAAGAAAAAAACCCTGATTTGAAGAGACTGAATATCAGCCCAAAATGTCAGCTACACAGTCTTCAAAGTGTCACTTTTGGCCCTCAAAAACCTTTGTGTTGATTTGACAGTGCTCTGCGTCTGTGATCTCACAAAAACACTGGGCTTTATGTGCGCGCACACACACACACACACACACACACACACACACACGCATAATCAGGCAATCCCTCTCTCCTCTCCATCAGCATATGTCAACATATGGCTTCCTCCTCAGAGACTGTTGAACAGACTGATCCAGGTTTGATTTTTCTCTAGAGGTCCTGGCCTGGGATGGAGGGCAGCAAGAAAAAGTGAAAGGGGAAAGAGGAAACGAGAAAGGGAAGCAAAGAAAAAAAAAGGAAGGAAACAGCTGTCAGCCTGAACTCTCTCCTCCCGTTGACTGGCCTGATGCTGTCGTCTGGTTTGTTACTGTCAGGCTCCTCCTCCCTTCAGCACGCGCACTCTTCAACCACTCGTCTGTGTGTGTGTGTGTGTGTGTGTGCGTGTGCGTGTGCGTGTGCGTGTGTGTGTGCGTGTGCGCCGAAACATACAACCATATTGAGCCATCTGTTCCGGGGCTAATTGGTATGCATGACAATGTTTTTCCAACCCATAAAACCTAATGAAAATGAACACCCCATCCGCCCTAATATCCCTTAATGCTATCACTCGCTCTCTGCCCCGCCTCCCCCCCCACCCTCCACCACTCCTCCTGTACAACATTACAGGCATAATTACACTGTAGTGGGCATTAGAAGCCCCTCTCCTAGAGGCACTTTCAGTCCAGGAGGCAGGCCCAAAGATTGGAGGTGTCCTGCTGCTCTCAGTGTCAGTGATCTGTTCTTTTGAGATCCAAGGCCCTCCCAGCCCCCCTATAAACTTGGCTCAGAGTGTGAATTGTTATGGCTTAATAGTTTAAAGCTTTTGGAAACTCAGGGCTGCAATGTGCAAGTGATTTCCTCCCCAATGCTGACGGCACACTTAAGGAATCAGACAAGCAGAGGGGGACAGGAAGAAGGTAGGAAGGGATATAAAAAGCAAAAGAGGCAATACATAGATGAGTGATAATAGAGAAGTGTTGAAGGTGGAAACATTTATAATGAATGAGTAATTACCAAATTAACCCTGATGTCTTGGTGATGTGAAACAACTCTGATTTAGCAAAGTCCAACCAGTTTCTCATTTGGATTAATAATGTTTCAGAAATTATTTAAAGAACTACTACTAATTTGCAGTTTCTTGGACTTGAATTTGAGACTTGACTTTTAACTTGTCTTGTCTAAATTAGAGACTTGACATGGACTTGTCCTAACTGACTCGAAACTGGACTTGAATTAATACTTATTTTGACAGGACTTTAGACTTGACTTGCACCTGTCTTGACTGACATGAGACTTGGCTTGGATTTTCCCTTTAGGAACCGAGACTTGGATTGCCACTCGCATTGATAAGACTTGAGACATGCCTAGACACTTGACACCTATTCTGACCAAACTTGAGACTTGACTTGGATCTGCCCTCTAAGACCTGAGACTTGACAAGACTTGAGGCTTGACTTGACACTTGTTTCAACCAAACTTGACTTTTACTTGTTCTGACCAAACATGAAACTTGATTTGGACTTGCCCTCAAGATCTTTAGACTTCAGTCAATTCTTATTTTGACGGAACTTGAGACTTGATTTGGACCTGCCCTGTAGGACCTGATACTTGACTTGACATTAAGATTTGACAAGACTTGAGGCTTGACTTTCACCTTTCTTGACTTGACACTTGTCTCAACCAGACTTGAGACTTTAACTTGTTCTGACCAAACAATAAACTTGTGTCATATTTCCATCAGATTCAAATCACTGATATCTGTGTTGATACTGCAACATATTTTAAGTCCCAGGCCAAAAGTGAAACAGTGAAGGGAGTTCCAAAATGGAAATAATGGGAGGAAAAGAAAGAAAACAAGGGATGAAGGGGAAAACGACAAGAGAGGAGTAGATGGGCTTGGCAAAGCGTGCCTTCGTTCACATGAGGGTAACGCTGGATAGTCGCCCGGGTTGCTCAGTGCAGTATGTGTGCTGTTGTGTTTGTGACACCATACTGAAGAGTGTGCACAAA